>NW_024543073.1:41177500-41290000 GCF_018167655.1 Microtus oregoni
GCTCAGTGGTTAAGAGCATTGCCTGCTCTCCCAAAAATCCTGAGTTCAAATCCCAGCAACCACATGGTGGCTCACAACCATCTGTAATGGGGTCTGGTGCCCTCTTCTGGCCTTCAGGCCTATACACATACAGAACATTGTACACATAATACATAAATAAATATTTTAAAAAAGAAGAAATAGTGACCAGGGGGAACAAGTCTATCTGTGCTCAGTACAGGTGCCTTCTCTCCCAAATAATTTCCATCTTCCTGTGATTGATCCTGGGCTACAGAACACTACACACAGAGTTTGCTTCTATGGGTGATAACAACAGCACGTGTCATTGTGTGGTGTGGGTTAGGGAGCTGACATGTGTGGTGTTCTAGGAACTGGCTATCCGTGTTATTCGAACAGCATTCCCCCCTTGGTGAGCAAGTGAGCTCAAAAGGCCATTCAACTTGGTTTCCTACCTCAGTCTACTTCTGCATCCTAGCCCTTCTACATCTGGCTGGAAGTGCTTCTGTCAACACTGAAATGGCTGAAGTAACCTTGTTATTATGAAAAATTGACATAATTATCAGTGTGCTGTGACTGGCACATAATAGACTTGGCAGTATTTGTCTAGTGAAGACACCGGCACCTAAGCAGAGGTGCTAAGGGCATCTTTTTTTAATCTTTAAAATAGATTCTGCTCAGACTTATCAGCTCAACACTTGGAAGGTTGAAGAAGGGGCACTGCAGTGAGTTAGAGGCCAGTCTGGGCTATATAGAGTTCCAGGTCATCCTGACTAAAAAGTAAAAGTCCCATTTCCAAGTAAAGTAAATAAATCAAATACATTTGTGTCACAGTCATCTGCCACTTCAATGCTACATTTTGGAGATATATGTTTAGGATAGAAATGTTCTTTTTTAATTAAATATATTTGTTTTAATAAAGAAGAAAGGGGGAGTAGGAGGGAGGAAAGGAGGAGGGAGGAAAAGGAAAAGAAATAAAGGAAAGAGAAGAGGGGAGGGAGGGGAGGGGGGGAAGTGCTGCACACCAGTAGGAGCAGGCTGCAAATAACTTGTAGAGTACAGGAGCCACAATCATTAAAGCAGTTACTGACCACTGCTATTTTAAAGTTCTTCGTTTTTAACAGAGTGGCGTTTTCACTTTTCACTGGATCTTAAATATTATATTGCCCATCCTGCAAACAGCCATCCTACAATTCTATGGACCTACACCCTCCTTATGCACCCCAAGGCAGAAGATTAGAGTCTGGGGCTTGTGGGAGAACTGGAGGAGCCTGCACGTACAGCGAGGTCGCTGACGAGGTGTGCCACACGGACAGAGCGACAGATACTGCACATGCTCTTAACCGAGCAGTGACCTGCGCACTCAAACTAGCTCATTGACTAAGGTTTGGGCCCACAAGTTTGTAGCATTTAAAAGATTTTAAGGAATTCTTTAAAATAACATTTTGTGGCACACAAACCTTATAATAAATTTAAATATGTCTGCCCATAAATAAGCTTTTTAGAAATACAGCCCAAACCCTTATTTGCATATTATATCTCAGCCACTCTGGCGGGAGCAGAACTGCGTGACTGCTGGCAACAGTGTATCAAATGCCTAAATGCCTCCCCATCCTTACAGAAAAGTCCTGCCAAAGCCAGAGTGTTTAATGGGTGAATGAACGTGGGCATAAGTGAAAGAAAAAACTGACAACTTTAGAATTTAATTTTCAGAATTATCTTTATGCATTGTCAGGCTAGCTTGATTAAAAAAAAAAATCTAAAGTTAGCAAAACTATTCAAAACCTCTTCTCCCATTTTCACCTCAGTGTTACCCAAATGCTCTGGGATGTACAACGCCCAGACCCCAGTGAGCCTTCATTTTCCAATCTATGGTAAATTGGTGACAAAAATGCAGTTAAGCCTTCCCTTTCATCTGTCATTGCCCTTCACGATATGTCCCTACCGCTCTCTGAATTACCGAGAGGAAGAGTCGATATCCCCAGCAGCTGAACCTGAAGCTGGTCTTTGGCTTGCTTCAACCAATGACAGTGGCATAAGAGGGCTCCTAGGGAGATGGTTCAGGGGTGATGGGGACCTGAGTTTGAATCAAAGTAGAGATATAACCTTAGAATCAAGACATAGGAATGGGCAGATCCAAAGAGACCCGAGGCAGAAATCGCAGAAGGCATGGAGCTCTAATTTTTTTTCCTGTGAGTTTTGTTTGTTTGTTTGTTTGTTTGTTTTTAGCCTTGGCTTCAAGAAATATATGGAGTCCCATGTTATCTAGTCACCATGCCAGAAAGTGTTTCTGAGAGTAACTGGCCAGACTGGATTACCAGATGAGAGGCTACATGAAGTAGAACCAAGGCTAGCCCATTAAAATACCTGAGTGTGAAAGGGTCTAAGGTCCACAAAGTCACCTGACTGTCCTGTAGCTGATCAGAGACATGGAAGCGAACCCTACCAACCCACTTCAGAGCAGCAGCACATCACAATCAATGCTCTGAAACACCAGCAAAAGAGAATGTGACTGTAGACCACTGAGGGCTTGTGTGTTACACAGCATGGTTGTGGCAAAAGGTAGCTGATACGCCATCCCTTTTCTGTAACACATTTCTTCTCCTTCGTCACCTGCAGAAGCGTGACTGCAATTGACATCAAACTGTCATAGTGGCAGCAGTAAGAGCTGCCTCTGAAATGTGTGATTGCCAAGCAATATTCCCTGCATCTTCTCACTTGGGCCTCACAAAGGTCTCAGGAGGTTTGGTTACTTGCTAAGTTGTCTCCCAACGTCTCTGCCTCCTAGAACACAACCCTGATGTGACCTCTTCGCCTGAGTCTGGACTGGACCTGCTCACTTCTGATGGAGGGAATGCTAAGGAGATGATGGAACATTGTGGCTGAGACTGGCATTCCTCTTAGTTGTCCTCTCTGGCTGTAACTTGCACACCTAATGGAAGCAGCTGTCATGTTGTACAATGCAGTGGGAAGAGGCATCCTTGGGAGGGAAGAGAGGGCAGCATCCAGTCAGGAGCTAGGGGAAGCTCTCAACCCAATGACCCAGGTCAGAAAGTGGCTCCTCTCTTGCTGTGACCTTGACATAGTTCTCACTTTCACTAGCCCTTCACTACAACCTGAAAAAAGTCCCAAGACAAAAGACCTACAAGGTTTGTTGTTGAAGCTTCTAAGCTTCAGAAAAATTGGTGTGTAGATTACCAACACTTGCAGATGAGAAAGCTAGATTGTGGAGAGGTAGGCAACTGTGCAGTTACAGTTAGCCCTGTCTGCACCAAACACCGGATGCTTGCTTCTCACAGAGGCTTAGCTCTGGCCACCCCTCCTGATATCAGCCTCTGCACTCTCATCTGCTCGTCTTTCCACAGCTCTGACCTCCTTACAATTTCTACTCTTTAACCTTCCCTTCCTCTTATTTTTCTCCCTTCCTCTTTTCTTTCCATTCTCCTTTCCTCCCTACCTCCCTACCCTTCTCCCTTCCTCCCTTTCTCCCTCCATCCCTTTTCTTCTTTCTTTCCTTCCTACCTCTCTCCCTCCCTTTCTTCCTCCCTCCAATCCTTTCTTCCTTCTTTCATTCCTTTCTCCTTTCTTCCCTCCCTTCCTTCCTCCATCCATCTATCCCTCCTCCATTTCCTCTTTCCTTCTCCCTTTCTTCCTTCTTTACACTCCCCTTCCCTCCCTACCTACCTTACTTACCTTCTCCCTGGTCTTCAGTAGAGTCTTGTTCTCAGCCTTACCTTTTCTCTTCCCTTCTTTTCTCCAGGTCCTACAGTTAAGACATCTCCAATTAAGATCCTCAAAAGAAATCACTCTACAATGACAACTCACTGTCACAGATATGACACCCTGGAGATAAACTGGCAAAACGTCTCTCTGCACAGTGTCCATAGGGACCAGGTCTTCTTACATGAGGATCTGGCACATCACAGTTGTGTGCCTGCTTTTTACCATCCATACCTAAGGGCTGTAAGTATCAGAAAGTTAAAAACTGGCTTTCCTGATTCTTTCTTCTCTAGACGTTTCACCCTCCAGTCAGAATACACACAGCAATAATTTTCTGAATAGACAAACATCAAATATAAAAGACAAAGAGTATTAAAAAGGGAGAAAAGTTTGTAGTTCTATGAACATCTTCATGTAGCCAGTATCTTGATCCACACTGTATTATTTAGGACCACAACCCTCCATGAAGTTTCCTTGTATGGAAAGAAAACTGAAGACCACAGGAGAAAGATGATTTCCCCAAAGTGACCCAGCCAGTCAGTGACAGGCCATGTACTACAACCCAGGAGTCCATCCCCACATGTTCTTCTGAAGGCCTGCAGGTTGCTAGCACAATGCTTCAAAACCTCCTGGACTCCACTCTTCTTACCCACATATCTAGGTAGCCAGAAATCCCACCAGAGCCCTGACAGTGCATAACTTCAAACTGCTGACGAAGCAGGAAGGCAGTCTTGTGAGTCTGTAGGCAAGGATTTTAGACTACAACCGCATACCTTGCAGTTGCTTTCTGTATAACCTGTATATCAGGTGCCTAATGGTGTCAACCTCAATTTCCTCATATGGAAAATGAGGATAGGCAGCATGGTAGTGTCAAGCAAGTGGCTTGATCTTTGTGAAATTCCCAGAAGGAGAAGACGCATAGTAAGTGCTCAGTTAATCAAACCACATAATTCATCATCACTCATCTTTGGACACCTACCCCATAGACTGCTGGGTCCACTTTTGAACAATAAACAAACTGCATCAGAAAGTGCCTGCCTCTTATCTAGATAATGCAGTAAAACCAGGAGGAAGTAAGATCCATGCAACCCCTACCCCCACTTTGTCCCCCTCACACAAGATCAGCTCCTCTAGAGCTCCTCACATCTGTACTGTGACATCTCTCCAACAGTGTTCTCAAACTTCCAGGCTGCACGGAGGTGTTGTGAAGGGTACAACCAGATGTTTTGTTAAGTTTCACGTTTAATTAATATGCTACATCTTTAGGGGATTCTGTGTGATGCCTTGGTGCGTTGTCCTTACTTTTCAAAAGAATCTTTTTTTTTAAGAGAAGAGGAAGCCAGAAGATCAGTTCCCAGATGAAGAGAAAATTGAGCAGGAGAAAAAAAAATCTGTGGGTTTCCAGCAGGGGCCCTGTCCATCTCCATGAAGTCTGGTACACTCATTTCCCTGCAAAAGACTTATTAGCTATGGAATGGGAAGGGGAGCCCACAATAATGAGTCTTTAATTACAAAACTCTTTTACCTTATTGCTTTTGTGTGGCCCTGGTGAAAATGAACAGGGGCAGTTTCTATTAGAAATGTTAATTACTTTCTTGGATAATTAGACTCACTGAGTACTGCCAGCTCCTGACCTCGCTTCATAACAGCAGAGTAGGGAAGAAGGAAAAGAAACAACTGTGGGTTGGAGCCGGTGGGGGAAGAGGCTTCATAAGTGCTGAGAAAAGGAAATCATCTGAATTTGTTCAGTGCAAACCTGTGACTTCAGGGGCCCAGGAGAGGCCGAGGCTACTGAGGAGGGGCTTCATGTGGATACTCAGACAGCAATGGAGACAAACTTCCCTGCAGTAAGGGTCTTTGGAAAGAGTCCCTTGGACTTCCTCTTACAAACGAGGCTCCTCAGGCCTCAAGTTTCCCAAACCCTGTCAAGGTCACATAACGAGGAGGATGCCTACTTCAGAAGAGGTTCATGCTGCTCCTCCTTCTCTGATGCCTGAGTGTGTGCCCTGCACCCTCCAGGCAGTGTCTATCATCCACATGCCACAGCTGGTTCAGCACCATAACTGCAGCCACACTCTCTGCAAGAAGTTCGTGTCTGTGGAAACAAATTATGGCCATGCCACATTGAAGGAAACACTGGGGCTATGACTGGGTGATGGTGTCTCAATGTAGACAGACCAGCCATGGGGGCTCCTCTAAGGATACAACTTGCTTTGAGTTTTCAAGTTGAAAAGAGCTCACCCCTATTTAGAAAGGTGGGGAGGGGTCAGTAAGCAGATTGTCTGGTTCAGTGGATGTAAAGCCCAACCCCGAAAAAATTCTCAATGCTCTCAGAACTTAGAGTGTAACCTTATTTGTAAATCAATGTCTTGAGACTGGAGGGATGGTTCAGTTGGGAAAGTACTTGCCTCACAAGTTTGGGGACCTGACTTCGGTCCCCAGATTCCATGTAAAAATGCCAGACATAGTAATATGCTTGTAATCCCAGCACCAGGGAGGCAGACACGGGAGGATATCTGGCACTCTGGCCAGAAAGCCTAACATAGTGGGTAAAGCCCCAGACCAATGAAATGAGAGACCCTTTGTCAAATAAACTGGATAGCGTTCCTGAGGATGACCCCTGGCTGAGGCTGACACCTGAGGTTGTCTCCTGGCCTCTGTGTGCAGGTGTGTGTGTGTGGATATGCATAACCTCATACATGTAAATCTGTAAACACACAAACTGCCACATACATACAGAAGGAAATGTCATCCTCTGCTGGTGTGAATATAGACTGTCTCTGTGGACAATTTTACTATTTTTTTTAAACTTACCATGGTGCAAAAGTCATATACATTCAGTTGAAGCTGAATGTTCAGTTTCTTCCTGTGTTGTGATAAAACATTTGCTGGAAGCAAATTGAGGGACGGAAGGGTTTATTTGATCTTATACTGCTAGGTCACAATTCATCATTGAGCAAAGTCAAGACAGGAACTGAAAGCAGGAACCTGGAGGCAGGAACTGAAATAGGAATACTGGAAACCACTTCTTACTGGCTTGCTCTCTGGCTCATATTCAGCTTCATTTCTTATTCGGCCCATTCCCTTCTACCCAGGGATAGTTGAACCCACAGTGGGCTAGGATCTCCAGCATTAATTAGTAGTCAAGAATATGTTGCAGAGACGGGGCCCTAAATCAAACAATTCAATTCCTCAGCTGAAACTCCCTCGGATAACTCTGAACTATATCAAGTTGAGAGCTGAAGACCGTCTTCAATTTTTTAATTTGATCTTTACCAGGGCAGTGATCTGCTACATGATTTTCACTCTTTTTTAAAACCCTTTATATATTTTAATCTGATTTTCCTCTTCCCTAAGTTTCCCAAGATTCCTCCTGCTCCCATCCCAAACAATCTCCACTTTTGACGTTAGGCAACAGCCAACAGAAGCCGTGGCTCCAGCAAGCCCTATACTCACAAAGGAAACAACTAGATTTGGTTGACTAGATGTATCAAACACTATGCTCTTTCAACATTTTTAATTTATAACAGGTTTACTGGGACTTAAACCCACCAGGAGTGGTTTACACAAGGAATGTACAGAGCCTCTACAGTTAAAATGAAGCCACGGTGAATTGGCATGGGCCCTGAGTCTATTGCCTGGTGTTTTTATATGATAAGGTGAGATATCAACACCCAGGAAAGAAGCCACCATGATGGCAGAGGCAGAGACCGAGCAACTGTTGTGATGCAGTGGCAAGCAAGCATCGCTAGCTACGATGCTAGAGAGGCCCCACCAGTGCCAGTACTACGGAAGCCCAGCCCTCCGCAAGTCAGCTTGGCTTTGGTGGCTTGTTTCCCTGGCTGCCATACGCACATCCCAGTCACTGAAGAACGGATTCCCAGCACAAGGTCTGAAATGTAGCTCAGTTGGTAAGTGCTTGCCTAGCTTGAATGAACTGCTGGAATCCCTAGCACTGGAATCCCTAGCACTGCATAGACGGTGTGTGTGTGTGTGTGTGTGTGTGTGTGTGTGTGTGTGAGAGAGAGAGAGAGAGAGAGAGAGAGAGAGAGAGAGAGATTTTAGCACTTGGCAGGTAGAGGCAGGAGTATCTGGAGCTCAAGTTCATCCTCAGCTAAAGGAAGGAAGGAAGGAAGGAAGGAAGGAAGGAAGGAGGGAGGGAGGGAGGGAGGAGAGGAGAGGAGAGGAGAGGAGAGGAGAGGAGAGGAGAGGAGAGGAGAGGAGAGGAGAGGAGAGGAGAGGAGAGGAATGTTCCAGCACAAGATAGGTAAGACATGGAGCAGGCACTGAATGCAGATTCTAGTTTCTTTGCTGGCCTGCAGCAGGGCAAGCCCCTGGCCATCATTTTCTTGGGAGCATCTGCTTAGTATGCAAACTCCCAGACTGACCCAGCTTTAGATTTAAAACAAGGTCCCAGAAGCTCCTAAAATGCCACCGAGCTTTTAGAAACACTTGATTTTCTAAAGACACCCCCAGGGCCCTCTTTGAGTGTCTTGTGCCATCCTAAGGGCAGTCCAGACTAGACTTGGCTGTGAAGTGCACATGTTTGTCCATGCTGAGCCCAGGCTCTACTGTTTCCAGTCAAGATCCAGGCATCCGAGTCACAGAAGGACGTGTGTACTGGAGGGGAGAGACAGCTTGGTCCTCAGAGTCATTAAGGAGGCTGTTTACAGAGCAACACTCCTCTTTTAATTTGTTTGTCTTTTCAATTGTGTAATTAAATTCAAGCTACAGGGCTCAATTGAGCCCTACAGGGAAGGAGGCAGAAAACCATCAAGGCCCAGGAGTGACTGGCAGGTGTTAGCAAGCCAATAGGGTCTGGGATGGCAGGAAGTTCAGAGACTTGCCCTTTCTGTAGAGAGCCAGTATGGCACAAGGAAGGTGGCTGGGTTTTACAAATCAGACAAACCAGAGTTCAAACTCCAGCACTACCAGGAACAAGTTGTGTGCTCCATCTGTGCCTCTTTCTAGGGAAAATTTTCTGCAGACCAAGTTTCAAGGACCAATCGCCATGCAAGGAAGGATTGGTGTTGGCTGCAGACCTTCTTCTGCCCCCCTTCAGTCGCACCTAACTAACAGTCTTGCTATATGCTACAAAGGTGGAAGGCAGGGGCTTTCCTAGTTACTTTGCCCAGCCTAGCCATTGTCCAGCCTACCATGCTAACTTCCCATCTTCATGATAGTCCATGACAGATTTGACAGATCTTCATCTTAACACAAAAGTCATCTCTACTATTGGGATTCTAGAGCTTTCCACTTCCAAGTTCTATTTCCTAATACTATGAATTTCCAGGCTTAGATGGGGGGAAGGCTATGTAGCCAGCACTTTTCCCACAGCTACGAATTGCTAACTGGATTGAAAAAATACTATGGGTCCATCTGGCTACCATGACAGAAAAAATTAACTTTCAGCCCTAAAACTGAGCATAAAACCCATTAAGTTCCACACACACCACCACCAGATCCATCCTGAGCTGGCACATGCCCAATGAATGACACAACCACATCTGCATCTCTCACTCAGCAGACAGTGCCCACGACCTACACACCTGACATAGTAAATGCTACCAGGAATCCCTACACCAAACTACAGGAACTGGTGCTCTCATGGATGATGGATACTGGTGAAGGTCAAGATGAATTTGGTGTTACCATACCTGTTTTTACAGATGAACAAGTCAGAATGACAGGAAGTGAGGCCAATAGGAGGCCAGGGCAGCTTCAGTGTTGTCTCTGCCCAGCCCCGACACACGTTACTTCATAAAACACCCACATCCAGAGCCAAGCTTTTACAAACTTCCCAAAGTTAGAAGAGCTAGGCTGGATCTAGGTCCCTTGGAAGCAAGGCTGCTCCCTCTGATCTGTGACTGTCAACATTCAGCAGAGAGAGAAGTCACTTGGGGACTCGTTATCCAGTCAGGCAGCAACCAAAGTGTGTTGAAGATTATTACTTCTGGAACTCTGTATGTGCAGGAGCTGCCTGGGGATCTTTTCACCATGTAAATTTGGAATAAGTCAGGCTGGGACACAGGCAGGCCTGTGTATCTAACCAGTTCCCAAGTGGGACCTGTACTGTTAGCCAGAGACTCCTGGCAAGGGGTTAGTTAGCCAGCCTGGAATACCAGCTCCTTCCTCACCCCAACCCCACCCCACCATTCCCAGCTGTGTAACATCTTTGTAACCTCTCTGTGGCTCAGATTCTTTATGCAGTCATACCTCCATACACATGGGATTTGCCTGCATACGTTCAACCAATCACAGACAGAAAATATTCTTTGCTGCATCTGGATTGAATATGCAAGGACCTTTCAATGTCATCATTCCCTGGATAATATAATAAAGCAGTCATTTACAGAGTATCATGGTGTGTCAAACAGTAAGAAATTCAGAAGTGACTTCTGCAAATGGATTGATGTGAACAGGGTCTATGCAGAATTCTGTTATGTTAGAGCAGGGACTTGAGCAACCTCAGAATTCGGTATCCATAATCCCTGCAATCAAGCCCCTGCTAATACCAACAGACACCAGTGGATAAAAACATATTGCCTGCAGGGTGCTACCTCATGAGGCTATTTTTAGGATTCTGTGAGGAGATTTTTTTTAAGTCCCTGAGTACAGCAGTTGGTAGTGGGGGGGGGGGGGGAACCTCAATCAATGGTATTATTATTATTATTTATTATTGTCAAGTGGCACATCCTAAACTTTTTTTTTTTTGATTTTTCGAGACAGGGTTTCTCCGTAGCTTTTGGTTCCTGTCCTGGAACTAGCTCTTGTAGACCAGGCTGGCCTCGAACTCACAGAGATCTGCCTGCCTCTGCCTCCCGAGTGCTGGGATTAAAGGCGTGCGCCACCATCACCCGGCCACATCCTAAACTTTTAATAAATAAATGAAAACAATGGTCTGTTTGCCCTCCAAACATTTTATGTTTGTCCGGCTTTCTCAGTGCCTGCAACTCCCTGGCAGGATGTAGATATTTCTGTTTCAGCCACTACTGCTAATTCACACTTAAAACAGCCACCATTTGTAACACCTACAATTCCAGAGCTGCCTGCTTCTCCTCTGCTCCCAAGGTTGTCTCTGAAGTCAGGCACACACCTGGAGTGTGGCCTGATGCATGATGGAGCTGCCACATTACCAGAGGACTTTCTGTCTGTGGGTTCTCTTGTCATTCTGGCATTTGATGTGAGCTTTGTGGCAGCAGGAGCACTTCCCAGAATTCCCTGGGAGGATGAGCCTCAATGTGCAAGCATTTTGCCTGTTCAAAAATCCAGAATGGAGGATACCAGGAAATACAATCCATGAGACACATAGTTAGCCAGGAGCCCTTTGAAAACAGGTGCTTATCCACAGCACCATTGCAGGTCCCAGCTCTAGGAGGTGACTTAACATGTGTGTGCTTATAACCACCCAGGGCAGCAGGAGTATGAATCCATGTGCATTCGGGGCTGTGGGGGCTTATGCTCTCCTCATTAGGACAGCAGTTCCACAGTTCTTCTTTTCTCCCCACTGTCCTGCCTAACCTTGTAGCTTGCAACTTTCCTCCCAGCCCTTCCCTCCCCTGTGTGTCTTTTCTCTCCAAACCTCCTAGTGGCATAGTCAATTATTTATAAATGAACATTTAAGTGCACCAGAATAAGGCTATTTAAAGGAACCCTGTGGTGACTCGTTGAGTAATTAAAATATTCATTTATTCCATAAGCATTTCTCAGTCACGCCAGGCACTGCGTGTTAGAGAGGGACAAGAAGGGGACAAGCAGTGAGATTCAGCTCCTGCCCTCAAAGCTCATTCACTCATCCTTTCATGCAGGAGACATTTATCCTGAACCTTCTAATAATGTACCAATCTGAGTGCTGGGGCCAAGACTGACCTGGACACCTAGATGCCCACAAGCCCACCCTGTGGTCTTTAGAGGGGACCTATCTGTGGACAGTTCTCTGCAAGCATGACTTTTAACTCTGCCTGGTATTCTGCAAGTTACATGCACAGGCTAAAGAATTTGGCCCTGCAGAAGGAGCCCATGGCATTAGGGAGCAGCCCAGCTCATTGGGTCACTGAGGTAGGACAGATGACATTCGTGTTCCAACACTGCTTTCAACAGCAATGCCAGAAGGATGTCCACTCCTGCTCTTTCAGGACCCCAAATGATGTCACCTGCTAACATAGGTGCCCCATAGACAAAAGGGGTTCCCCTCTTCACTGCTAAGCACATACCATCTCCCTCACAGTGCTAGCACTAACTTGGCTCACTTACCTCCATGAACACAGGGACTTTGCTGCTATCTTCATCCTTATGAGAACAAAAAGACAAGGACAAGGGCGAGCATCTAAGAGTTCCCAACACCTGCTGGGTACTTAAAGAATAGAAATAAATTTGGGCATGTTAGATCATATCTGAAATCCCAGAACTTAGGAGACTGATGCAGAAAGGTGCCATGAATTCAGCACCAACCTGGGCTACTTAGCGATTTTAAGCCAACACGGACTACAGAGTGAGAACCTATCTCAAACCAAATGAAAACAATGAATGAAAGAAAGATCCTTGGATACAGGGATGGAAAATCTATGTAGTGGGGATGCTGTGTGAACAGCAAGAATTTGGAAGCTTTAGAGGATGTCAAACCTGATTCTTAGTGAGAGTTTCTATGGCTGTGACAAAACACAATGACCAAAAAGCAAGTTGGGGAAGAAAGAGATTATTTAGCTTACACTTCCATATCACTGGTCATCATCAAAGGAAGTCAGGGCAGGAACGCAAACAAGGCAGAAGCCTGCAGGGAGAGCTGATGCAAAGGCCATGGAGGGGTGCTGCTTACTGGCTTCATCCTCATGACTTGTTCAGTCTGCTTTTTTATAGCACCCAGGACCACGAGCCACAGTGGACTAGACCCTCCCTCATCAATCACTATTTGAGAAAATGCCCTACAGCTATATCTTATGGAGGCACTTTCTCAACTGAGGTTCCCTTCTTTCAGATGACTCTAACTTGTATATCAAATGGACGTAGACCAGCCAGCACACATGAACTCTGAGGTTGTGTATCAAATGGACATAGCCAGCCAGCACACATGAACTCTGAGGTTGTGTATCAAATGGACGTAGACCAGCCAGCACACATGAACTCTGAGGCTGTGTATCAAATGGACATAGACCAGCACACATGAACTCTGAGGCTGTGTATCAAATGGACATAGACCAGCACACATGAACTCTGAGGCTGTGTATCAAATGGACATAGACCAGCACACATAAACTCTGAGGTTGCATATCAAATGGACGTAGACCAGCACACATGAACTCTGAGGCTGTGTATCAAATGGACGTAGACCAGCACACATGAACTCTGAGGTTGCGTATCAAATGGACATAGACCAGCACACATAAACTCTGAGGTTGCGTATCAAATGGACATAGACCAGCACACATGAACTCTGAGGCTGTGTATCAAATGGACATAGACCAGCACACATAAACTCTGAGTTGTCGCTGTGCCTTAACCTCTCAGACTACAGTGAAATGGCTTTCCACAACAGGGGCCAGATCACTCAGCCCAGCACCAGGCATACTTTTTCAGGTTAAATTTCAGAGGAGTCAGGAAGGCTCTAACTCTGATAGACCTCAGCACAGTAGGCACTGGGTACAGGTTCACAGGACAGGTCAGGACTGTGGGGAATGCAGCCGAAGGACTGGTATCAACCCTAATGGGGCAGGAAGTTCAAGGTTAAGTAGGCTTGAGATAATAGCGTGCAGGATTCCAGGAAAGCCAGCAGAGTTCCGGTTGTACCAACAAAGCAATGGGAGCTGGTACCTGGCCCACAGCGCACGGTGGTTAGCTTCTGGCAGACCCATCAAGGACCTCAGCCTATATAGAGAAAATGCCAAGAGAAACTCTTCATTGTCTTTGATACTTTCATACACAGCAAGGGCAGATTTCAGGAAAAGAGTCCCTACCCTTCACTGTTAACCATCATTGAAAACCCCACTAGGTGCTCCTGTCCTCTAAAGCAGCTTGCCTCTCCCATCCAAAGCTAGTCAAATCCTCTTCTGTGTGTCTACCATAACTTAAACATGCTTCATTGATAATTTAGCATCCTCCCATCTGATGGCAATCTCCCCTTCAGTAAAGTTGTCCTTCCATTGCCACAGCCTCAGTGCCCCTACTGAACATAATAACGTCCACTGAATAGGACGCGCTCTGTTGTTGGACTTTGTTCTAAAAGCTTTACGCATGTTGATTGCTTGCTTTAAATCTTGCAGCAGCCCAGTAAGTTGATTTTACATAGGATTCCCATTTTATAATCAAAGAAATCAAGAAAATCTTATTTTACTAGCATTTACTGCATGCCTAAAGAATGATTTCATGTAGTAGACTGTCTTAGTCAGGGTTTCTATCACTGTAAAGAGACACCAGAACCATCACAACTGTTACAAAGGAAAACATTTAATGTGGCTTATAGTCTCAAAAGTGTAGTTTATTATCATCATAGCAGCATAGAAGAAGCTAAGAGTTCTAAATCTTTCAGGCAACAGGAAGTAAGCTATATGACTGGGTGCAGATTGACCACATGAGACCTCAAAGCCCACCTCCAAGGTGACATATTTCCTCCAACAGGGTCACACCTACTCAACAAAGCCACATCTCCTCTTTTTTTTTTTTTTTGCCTCTCTCTTTTGGGGCCATTTTCTTTAAAACCATCAGCCACCCTTGTTCCCAAAGACTTATAGCTATATCATAATGTAAAAATACATTCAGTTTAACTTCAAAAGTCCCCATAGTCTATAACACTCTTAACAATGCTTAAAGGTCCAAAGATCAAAGTCTTTTCTGAGCTTCTTAACTGTAATTTCCTATAAAATGGAAATTAAAAAAAAAACATCACATACTTCCAACATATAATGGTACAAGATATACATTATATTCCAAAATGTAGGGAAGGGGGTATGGTGAGGAAATACTTGGTCTAAGCAAAATTTGACACCAGCTGAGAAAATTCCAAATCCTGCATCTCCATGACTAATGTCAAAGCACTCTTCAGCTTTCCTTTCAGCTTTGCTGACCACAACACACTTCTTTCTCTTGGGCTGGTTCTATTCTCTGTTAGCAGCTTTGCTCAGCAGGTCCCATGGGTCTGGCATCTTCAACTTTTGAGGGTCTCATAGGTGATCCAGGCTTCAACTTCACAGCTTCATGTAATGACCTCTCTGGGCCTCCATCCAGGGTCACCCTTGATACATGTCTAGCTTCAGCAGCTTTCCTTGATCATAGAGGGATATTTTATAATCCTGCTCTTCTACCCTTGACTCTAAAACCAGAACCATGTAGCCAAAGCTGCCAAGTTCTGCTACTTACTGGGGCTAGAATATGCCCCCCTCATTCATTGACATCTTTACCAGCTTTCTGTCCTTCGTTGTTTAAGCTTGACTGCCCTAGAACTTGATCTGTAGACCAGACTGGTCTCCAACTCAGATATATGCCACCCTCTGTCTCCAGAGAACTGGGATTAAAGACATTCACCACCAAACCCAGCTCTAAGCTTTTCTTTAATTCCTTTTCACAAGTTGGAAACTTAGCTTGTGGTATCTTGTCCTAAGGTCACCACTCCCTTTATTCCATTTCTTAATCTATTTATATTCTTTTTTTAAGATTTATTTATTTATTATGTATACACTATTCTTTCTGCTTGGATGCTTACAGTCAGGAAGAGGGCACCAGATCTCATTACAGATGGTTGTGAGCCACCATGTGGTTGCTGGGAATTGAACTCAGGACCTCTGGAAGAGCAGCCAGTGCTCTTAACCTCTGAGCCATCTCCCCAGCCCCCTCTATTTATATTCTTGAACACAGTATTTAACTCCATTCTACTTCCTGGTGCTCCTTTTCTCAATTACATCTTTTATTTTTCTTGTTCAGCTTGCTCCTTTTCATTATAAATCTTCATTAGAGTTAGCATTAATAATCACATAATAGAGTCAGTATTTGGCTAGTTTAAGATTTCCTCTGCCAGTTGAATTAATCTAAAACTCTTCACTTTATTTTCAGGCAGACTCTTCAGACAAGGGCAAAAACAGCCAAATTCTTCACCAAAAAGGAATATGTCTAGGCTACATGTTAAAATTTTTCTCCACTGAAACCTCTTAAGCCAGATCTCCATGGTTCAAATTATTATCAGCACCACTGTCTTCCATGCTCCTACTAGTATGGCCCATTAAGCCGTTCTTAAAGCTTTCCTAACCGAAAGAATCAAAGTCCAAATTTCTTCAAACAAAACAAGCTCAGGCTATTACAACAATACCCCAATCCCTGGTACCAACTTCTGTCTTAGTTAGGTTAACTGTGGCAACTCTTTAAAGAAAAACATTTAATAGGGTGACTTAAATTCCAGAGGTTCAGTCTATCATGATGGTGTGCAGTCTATCATGTCGGTGTGACATGGCAGCACACAGGCAGACATTGTGTTGGAGCTGAGAGTCCTACATCTTGATTGACAGACAACAGGAAGTAAACTGACACACTGGGCATGGCTTGAACATATATAAGGACTCAAGGCCCACCTCCACAATGACACACTTCATCTAACAAGGCCACACCTACTCCAACAAAACCACCCCTCCTAATAGTGACACCCTTTGGGAGCCATTTTCTTTCAATCCACAATATGGACAAATGAGGAAGTAATTTAGTGAAATAATTAATCAGAATAACCATTTGTTTCTAAGAGCCAAGAAAAACATATATTAGCCTATAACCAGTATACCTCTAAGAGGAGAAAGGTGGAAGAGCTGTGTGCAAGAAAACTTCTTGTATACAGATTGTCTCTGTAGGTCCCTTAGAATAAAAGGCTGTGCC
Organism: Microtus oregoni; assembly: GCF_018167655.1. Classification (NCBI taxonomy): domain Eukaryota; kingdom Metazoa; phylum Chordata; class Mammalia; order Rodentia; family Cricetidae; genus Microtus; species Microtus oregoni. The sequence goes on from NW_024543073.1 coordinate 41,194,064, forward strand.
TAGTAATACTGGCTTGTATACAGATTGTCTCTGTAGGTCCCTTAGAATAAAAGGCTGTGCCTAGTAATACTGGCTTGTATACAGATTGTCTCCGTAGGTCCCTTAGAATAAAAGGCTGTGCCTAGTAATACTGGCTTCTTGGAGGGCTGTTCTTTGGGAGTTTTCTCCTATAATGCTCCCTAGTTGGCAACTTGATTGTCCCGCAAGCTCTTGTGGTGGGAATTATCTTTACCTGGAACAGTGTGCTCACCTATGGCTGCTAATACACACATGATCCTCTTCTATCAGATCTGACTTTTGCTGACAGTGGGCTTCATCAGGAACACTGTGGCTGACAGATTAATAGGTTAAAGTGGGTTCTCCCTTCAGCTGCTTTGTTCTGAAGCCTGAGGCTGGGAAACAACTGGCTGTCATAATGATAGCAGCTCCATCACCCAGGCTGAGAGTAAGAGCTTCTGGATCAGTCCCAAGCCTTCATAATATGCCATCACACCAGTCACAGGCCAGTGGGCTCAGAGGTATGTATTAGTTCAAATGTCAAAGAGCCAATATCTTCACAGGCCATTCATTTGGATGAACAAAGGACGGGAACCTGGTTTGATGGGTGGAAGGCAAGGGCTGGGAACACACCATACATAACACTATGGGGGCCAGCCCAAAGGCTCTGTGAGGAATACATACTTTCATCTTTGTGGATCGGATTCTCTTCTCTGGATAAAAAGGTAGGTCTGCCAGTTGATCTCTAAGATCCCAGCAACCACAAATGCCAGGAATTCACTGAGTACCTCTTCTTTGCTGAAACTGCCATAATCCAGGACCAGCCCAGACCATAAATTATTTCCTGGACCAGAGGGGAGGTGTGGGAATAAAGACACAACTCACATGACTTTATCAGGAGTTTTCAGGGATCCCTCATGAAATCCTGAGTTCACATCCTGAAAAATCACCTGCATATGTTCTCCAAACAGCTTTTATACCAAAAACATAAACTGGGGGGTAAATTCATTAGCATTCTGTTTCCTAAGTAGCTGGGAGAATGACTGTGGTCACATCCACGCCTTTCTAAGCCAATTTTTGTCACGTCTTCCTATCTTCCTGCTCTGGGGCTGGAGAGATGGCTTAGTGGTTAAGAGCATTGCCTGCTCTTCCAACGGTCCTGAGTTCAATTCCCAGCAACCACATAGTGGCTCACAACCACCTGTAATGAAATCTGGTGCCCTCTTCTGGCCTGCAGACATACACACAGAGAGAGAGAATATAATATACATAATAAATAAATAAATAAATAAATAAATATCTTCCTGCTCTGTCATGTAGACTGAATTAACACCTCTTTCCCAAGGGACCTCCCCGCTGCAGCCAGCCCGGGCTGGATAGCCAAGACTGGCGGAAGGTGGGGGGGGGGGGGGGGGTGTACTGGGATTGAGACATGGAGGCTTCTTTTCAGTGGAAGAACAGCAACCTTTATTTTGCCCAGCAACCTTTTATACCTCTACTGCTTCTGTGGAGACCCACCGGCCAGAAAGAACACAAACATCCTTGTCAATTACAGACCACAAGGAAGTTCCACTGTCAGTGAGGGGAGTGAGGGCAGCTGGATCACAACACCTCCCCCATTACAAAGAAGGAACAGAGCGACATTAGCATATCCTGACCTTTGTTTAGGATGGCACCAGTTTGTCTCAAAGGCTAGGTGATCGATCACCTTCTGTGTGGCTGGTGCAACCGTGGCCTGAAATTCTGGCCGCCATACCATGTAGAAATATGGACCCATATAATATGACCCTACACTGAACCTGAGAGAAACCAAGGAAAGGGGGCACCACTGCCTGCCCTCCAGAACTTTCCCAGGGAGGCACTGTGTCATTTGAAGAGTTACTTAATGGACAAAAGCTTATATAAAATTCAAAAAGCCTCTTGAAGCATACAGATCTGTTTTTTCCACCTCAATCCTTCCTCTTTAAGCTGTGTGGTCGAGGTTCGGTCACACAACCTCTCTGAACTTTTATTCCCTGTAGAATTCTACCATTCCCGTCCAAGGTTGTGGTGAGGACCTCATAGATTTGAAGCAGTGCCTGTCAACTGTGTCCTGAGTGTTGCTTACTGCCCCAGTCCTTTCTCAGCCAATGGAGAAAGGAAACCCCATTAGCCAGTGTTCTCTTGTGGTTTAGTCTGACTCGTCTCCCATGTTCCAACTCCAATATGAGCTTCCCAGCCTTGTTGGACACCCAAATAATATAGCGCAGATCTACCTGTGGCAGTGGACAGGAAAGTGCTGGTCAGGGTAGCAAGGAGCAACAGTTCTAACTGAGAACCGTTTTAGCCTGATTTTTAAATTAAGATACAATTACATTTCTACCCTTCTCTTTCCTCCCATCTCTCTACCACCAGCCTTATTCCATCTTAAGATTGAAAGACCCCCCCCGCCCAGCTTGTTAAACAACTTAGCACCAGTAACGCCATTTTACAAGGCTTGTACTGAATATTCAGGGTTTGAACAAAGGGCAGTTTAGAAGCTGCCAAAACGAGATAGAGACACCTGTGGCTGGGCTGGGGGAGGAACGAGGAATACCGAGAATATGGCTGGGTGTCGTCTGCCCCAGGCGGGGAGAAGACACTCTGTCTGCCCTATATAAGAGCCAAGGCAGCCCATATCTGAATTCTCGGGGACTAGGGACCTTGTCCCGACCTGAACTCGGCCACATTCAAACTGACCAATGAAAACCCTGTAACTATGCTTCTCGCTTCTGTACCACGCTTTTTGCTCCCCAAAACATATATAAACCCATTACCCCGACCTGGAGGTGCACAAGTCCTCTGAGAGACTTTGTCGCCCCAGGTACCTGTGTATCTGAATAAACCTCTTGCTGTTTGCATCCGTACAAGTGGTCTAGCTGTTCCTTGGGAAGGGTCTCCCCAGAGGAAAGACACTCTTGGAGTGTCTTTCAAAGATCACGGTTTCTTTTTCTTTGCTTTTATTACACACACACACACACACACACACATGCCTTCAACCCATTAATACAACCTGTTGAGTCCATCCATTTACTATTGCTTGTATGTACATGATTTTCAGGACTGCCTACTTTATCTTAGATTCCCCCTGCGGAAACTATTTCTCCTGCTCCCAGTATTCCTTAGTTGGCGATAGCTATTTGTCTAGCGTTGGGACCCCATGAGATCTGCCTCTTTCCATGATAACACATCCATTGGTGTTGCCATTGTTCAAGTCTGCTTTAGGCAGCTATATTGTTGAGGCATCATGGTGAAAACTTGTCTGTCATTTCTAGGAGACACAATCTCACAGCAGACTTCCTGGTGACCTTTGAGCCTAATCTTCTGTCTTAGTCCAGACAGACTGGCAAGTTGTTCTCCTGAAGTTTCTCAGCCAAGATTCCGCTCATATATCATCCTTCAAGCAGTACTGACATCCTCCCCCACAGCACCAAGGAGCAACTCACTGGACTGTGTCTACTCTCAGCTGCTTCCACAACTGCTTCTGGAGTTTGAGGAGCTCCCATTGGCATTAAGAACCTAAAGTCAAACTGTTGGAACCTGAAGAGGGCACTGCATGACCAGGAAGAGAGCTGTTTTTCTGGGAGGAAGTAAATATTTTCTCAAAGTGCGCTAGAAGCCAAGCTAGCTGTTGAAATAATCTTCTCTGAGTTTGAATCTCTGATAAGGACTTGTATCATTCAGGGACTTGGCAGGAAGCAGAGGCTGACTCAGCTGGTATTTTTGAAAAGAATTTTTAATAAAAGGACTAGAGTAGACATGCAAAGGTTATCAGGGTTCAGGGAACTCACAGGGGAGGCTAAGACTCTAGAGATGAGCAGCAACCCTGTACTAGTGGTATAGGAGGATCTTCTTTCTATGTGTTGCTTTCATTGGTTGAATAAAGAAAACTACCTTGGCCTTTTGATAGGGTAGTGCTTAAATGGGCATGGTAGACAGAATTCTGGGAGGTAGAAGGCAGTGTGGCAGATGCCATGGCTCTCCTCTCCAAGACAGACACAGGTTAGACTTGTGCCAGTAAGCCACAGTCAAGTGGCGATGCACATTAGTTGAGATGGGTTAAACGGATATGTAAGAGATAGCCAATAAGGGGTTAGAACTAATGGACCAGGCAGTGTTTAAATGAATAAAGTTTCTGGGTAATTATTACAAGTATAAGCTAGCCAGGTGGCCGGGAGTCGGGCAGGAAGAAAAGCAGGCCCTCTCGCACAACATGCTAGCCTCAACTCTAGAGCAGAAAGGACATGGAGGAAAGTAACCATCCAAGTGCAGCTGAAGGATGGAGCCTTCCAGAAGTTTGGGAGTGAGATGCAACCACCAAGAGACTACAGTATAGCAAAGAGGACAGGGATGCTCAGTCCCCAACTCTGTCTCCTCCTCCTAGTCTCTGGCTGTACCCACGTGCTGAATCCTAGCATTGAGAAGAGCTCAGCAAGTACCAACTGCAGAGGTTAGGTCTGTGGTACCAGAGGAAGAAAAGGATAGGCAGTCAGAGCTCCTAGGTCAGCTGGGGGAAGTCAGGTTTGCAGTGGCCTAGAAGGAGATCTTAATTCTCATGTGCATTAGCCATGACACTTCACAAAGCCCATTTTCTAAATCTCCATATCTTTACTTACAAATGAATAGTTATAAAATTCAGAAAATTAGAAGCAATGTCTATGGTGGACAGCACAGAAGAGATAGACAATTAAGGACATATGATAGACAATTAAAGACATAGATGTCTGTCTATATGGAAAGTCGCAGATTTGGGAAGACACCTGGGTTGCTGATCCTTGATCTTTCAGTACTGGGCTGTTGGGTTTGGAGCAAGCAGATTAAGTTATCTGAACTCAGGCACATCACTAACTAAATACTATTTAGTACTCTGCTCCAAAGAGTGATGTGGTTAAGTTTTATGTACATATGTACAGGTAGCCATATTATTAAGGTGCCCTGGATGAAGCTTTCCTACCAATTTTAACACACAGTCTCACAGTTAACTTTCCGATCTTCTTTCATTCAGCTCATCTTCTATCTTGGCCAGACCAGAAAGTTGCTCTCCCGACAGCTTCTGCACAAGATCCCACTCACTCTTCACACTACAAAATAGAAATGTGTCATGTTTATAAATATATGAGTATATGTGAGTGTGGCACAGTGCTTAACACAGAATATTAATAAAAAGTTGTTGATAAAGATTAACCAGAAAATGGGCTAAAGAGACACTGGCTCAGTGGTTAAGGGCATTTGCTGCTCTTGCAGAGGACCCAGTTCAGTTCACCTGTGACATAGTGGCCTACAATTTCCTCTAACTCCAGTTCCAGAGGATCCAATACCCTCTTCTGGCCTCCATGGGCACTTCACACATGTGGTGTAGAGCTATAAAGGCAGGCAAATGTTTATACACACAAAGGTAAATAAACCATTTTTTTTAAGTAGAAAGCGTCTCAGCTCTCCCTGGATTTCTTCTCGCAGCAAGAGCTGCTAAACTTGAATTTTAGTGTCCTCTCTCTAGAGTAGAGTCACTCCCATGCTTGAGATTTTTTTCCTCAAGGCAGCTTGACGTACAGACTCAGTTTTTTTTTCCTTAAACTTGGCTCCCCTACTGCTCAGTTCAACTGTTACCACCCAGAGGGGAGCAGAATGCAGGTGAAGTGAGGCACCTCCATGTTCCACACCAATACTCATGATTGCTTTAAGCCATGAGGACACTGGAGATACAGCCGTAAAGATCTGGACTTTGGAAAACCTCTTCCAGTTGAACAAATGTGCATGTTCTCATCCATCCTCAAAGTTCACTGAAGTAGTTCCAGGTCTGTGATCACCCTTTTTACCATTCTGTCCCTGTGTTACCCTGGATATAAGACCTGGGTGAGGGATCTGCGCATGAACAACCTGCCAGGTACTCAGCTTGACATGGACATGCTTTTCTGAACAATGAAGACCTAGTTTATGCCCCGACGGTTCTCAGAGACTGATGGGTGTCAGTCATTACAAATCTCATAACTGTCTTTGTATCTAATATAGAAGACACTCTGCCAGTTAAGATACAGAAAACTACAGCATTCTTACCATGGTCACTAGAAAATTAATGGCAAAACAATACTTAAGTCACCAGTGAAGGATGTAAATACTCTTAAATAAGCTATATTCACAGAAGACTGAGCCCCTCCTCAGCGAGGCAGTAGTAAGTGCCACTGTCATTCCCAGGACTGACTGCTGGGTCTCCCTACATAGGTAGGAAACAAGATCCACCGCAGGCAGGGAACTTCATTAGAGCAAAGACAAGCCATCCCCACTCTTTGTGACAGTGTGGGTTGGTATGACAGATTAGAATCTGGAAGAGTCCAAAGCGTAGTAATAAATCTCCTAGGCAACAACTCTCCCATTGTGACTGTGCTGAGTAAGCAGCTGGGAGGGGGGTGAGCAGCAGGCAGAGATGAATTCTACAGTCTGCACACTGTGAGAAAAAATCCTAAAACAGGTGGCTCCACCAGCACAAAGAAATCCAACTAGGTCAGATTAAACCAAATTAAAATGCCCATTGTTTTATTAAACACAGCGCTCTCCAGCAGCCAAGCACATGGTAGGGAGACAGGAAAGCAGGGAGCACATGCAAGCCCGGAATCACATGTTCCTCCCCTGGGAGCCCCCTTAAATACCCTATGGGAGTGGTATGCTGGGATTTGGAGTCTAGGCCAAAGCAACTCCCAGGCCAGCCAGCTGGTATGGATGCCAGGGGCTGGGGCTATGCTCCCAACTTAATATTCCAGACTCTTTGGATATAGGGGTGACAGGAAGTCGAGGTGATAATTACAACCAACAGTTTAGGCTCTCTTTGGAAAAAAGGCATAGACTCAAGTCTGGCTACTTCCTGTAGGCATGGGGCAACATGGTGGAGGGAAGAGCTGGGTGTTGGTGGGCTGGAAAGGCATCCTGTTCACTGTCATCCCGGAGATACCAGGCATCTGTTTCTTGAGGGATGTATGAAGGCAGGTGTCTAGAAGAAAAAAATATTGTTATCATTGTCTTTATGAAATGGGGCCAGCCAAGGGATGAGACACAATGATTTTATTTGGCAGGTGTCCTTGATCCAGGAGAGCTGGTACCGATGGTGACATCCAGGAGCTGGTACAGGTGCAGCAGGAATGACCTGCAAAATAAGCTTAGAGAACTGTACAGATTTACATCTTGGTGTCATAGCAAACGGCTATTGCTTTAGATTAGAAGGCTATTAGAGGAAATTGGGAACTTGACCTCTGAAGGTTGAAACGTGTTAATCCTGGACTATGAAGCCTGTTAAAGAACAGTACTTTAAGTTGTCAAATGCCTTTAGACAGATCTGGGAGGAATAGATGATCAAAAAACGAGACAGCTTTTGGCCAGCAGGCAATCCCAAGTCCTCTCGTTGTCTTTGGAGAACATCAGTCTTAGAAGCAATATTTGCCATTAGCTGTTGAGTGCGAGAGACCCAAAGATTTTTCTTGTGAGGGGGAAGATTTAGTCTACCTGTCTTGGCAGGATGAGCAGATCAATTCCCTGGATAAAAGGCCTCTTTCTGCTTCTGTGTAGGTGGCTTTGCCAAACTGAAACGCAAGGCACAAGGTCTTCTGTCTTCTTAGGGGACACAGGGTGTTGCCCAAGCTGGCAGATCTCTGTGTTAGAAGCTCTCTAATTGTTAAAATGCCAATGGTCTCAGATCTATAAAGGCACTTGAGAACAAGGTGCCATTACCTGGTATTTTAAACTGGGCTAAATTTTTAGAGCTGTTGTAATCTGGAAGCACACAAGTACACAAAACTTAAATTCACAACACGAAAACACAGTTACATACTTATATAAAACACATTGTGGACACATTATTTTAATAGAGAAACAGATAGGACAGTCTTAGGGACCTGTGTCAGCTAACTAGGCATTGCAAGAGGGATGAGAATCATAAGGAGGAAACATGTTTGCAGAGTTTTAAAGCGGATGAACGGGGTGGGGGGGGGGTACAGACTAGTTGTCAGCAGGGAAGGGCGGGGCAGCAGCAGAGATGCCAGAGTGGTCTCAGCATGGACAGCAGAGACCAGGAAAACAGCTATGAAGAACGTAAGGCAGAGCACGCGGCCTGTTCTGGGGCCCATTAGAACCATGCTGTCCTTGCACCAAAGCTGAAGGAAGTTGGGGCGGGATTAAAGAGCCGTCAGCGAATGAACACACAGAGAGAGACAGGAGTGGGAGCTGGACGAAAGAGCAGTCAGCCTAGCCAGAGTGTTAGCAGGCTGTATGAGGGACCAGGGGCTACCTGCTGCAAGGCGGGAGCTAAGCTGGGGTTGGGGGAGATGGAAATCAGATGGGACAAAAGAGCCATCAGTGAATCAACACCCAAAGAGAGAAGGAAGTGGGAACGAAATGGAGGCCTGATGAACAGGGCAGTCACTTGAGAATGAACAAAGAAAGAAAAGTGGAAGGGGGGAATAGGAGCGCCATGCTTGAAAAAAAAAAAAAAAACGCAGGCTTTGGAGTGTAATTTGCTTAAAGTTAGATCATTCTCATTTAAAAAGGTTTTTACGTGCCCACTTAAGGGCATTTGAAATCTGCTAGGAATCGCTAGAAACCCACTTCAAATGCGTGCCTGTGAACACGCTGAGTCAGAAAACCGGGGTACATGAGAAACTGGCTGGGAACATCTTCCATCATCCAAAAAAAAAAAAAAAAATCTCATCTCAGCAGGAGGCCCAGCCTCTGCAGTGTGTGTGGGGAAGGGGGAGGGGGGGCTTTTGGCATGGGCGGTGACTTCAACAAAAGCCCAAAAAGTGAATGGGTCAGCCCAAACCCTACCCACATGGAGTTTAAGGAGGAGAACTCATCGAGGGAAGCCGAATTTGCCTGGTGGAGCATGTGTGCAGGAAGGCCCATTTTCCAGCATGGCCCTGGACCCCGGGCCCTGGAGTCTGGGCCCACAGGAAAAACTAAGGCCCCTCAGTGGGACACTCCATTATGTTAGAAAAACATCTTAAGATGAGCAGCTTCACTGGCGCAAAGAAATCCAATTAGGTCAGATTAAACCAAATTAAAATGCCCATTGTTTTATTAAATACAGTACTCTTGGGTGGCCAAGCACATGGAGGGGAGACAGGAAAGCGGAGAGCACCTGCAAACCTGGAACCACGCATTCCTCCTCTGGGAGCCTACTTAAATACCCTATGGGAGTGGTCCTGACCCTCCCCTGGGGAGAGGTCAGGAACTGGCATGCTGGGATTTGGAGTCCAGGCCAAAGCAGCTCCAAGGCCAGCCAGCTAGTATGGATGCCAGGGGCTGGGATTATGCTCCCGACTTAACACATTGCTGAAGTCTAGAGAAAAGTCAAAATTCACTAACGTTGCAAATCAAGTTTCTCTAGCTCCTCTTCTGATCATCTGGAAGCCCAGTCCTTCAACAGTCTCAGCATAGGAAGCTGGATATCAGGATAGAAGACAGGATATTGGATATGGGAAGTAAATACAAATTTAATATGTTTTTAATTCAGCCCAGCTTATCTTGGTCACAGTAGGATCTGAACTATCAGCCTCTATACCTGGTTTCCTGGTAGCAAAAAGCCCAGGTCCCCTATAGATATCCCAAGATAGCACTAGGGAAACCAGGAATGTTAAACACATGGGGTTATCTTCGAAATGAGGAGAAGTATACTTGTTTTCCACCCAGAAAGCTAGGAATGGATGTAGTTAATAGCCTGGTGATCAGTGCTATCTGTAGGGCCAGGCCACACCTGAAGCCCCCAGACTGTTATTTTTTTTAATCCCAGGCTGTTTATTACTAGACCTTTATTTTAAGCATTGTTCTCAGTCAATAAAATCCATCTTATGATGAGATGTCCCTTGTCCTTTAAAACAGCATAGGTAATCTCTGTGCTTTCCCTGAGACCCTTACCTTGAGACAACAGGACCCATCTTTATGGAAGAGTCCATGTGTACTATATAAAGAGTTTCAATGTAGACATGTCTTAAGCTTTGTGGTATACACAAGATTAAGTTAATTATCGCCAAGAAACTTTTCTCTAAAAATGTGCTGTATTTAAATACAACTACAGTAATCTGTCCAGTGTCAGACTCTAGAAGTTTGAATCAACACCGTCTACTGAGTCGTGTTGAATCAGATTTCCTTCTTGCCTCTCACAGATTGCTACTCTGATGGTCATGGTGTCTGCAGAGACTCACATACCTGTCCATGGAGAAAACAAAGAAAAAATATGTTATCTAGTTCATCTCTTTCTGTTCACTCAACCAAAATGTTCAGCACTTAATCAAAAATAATGAGACATTGCAAGAAGCAGAACATGTGACCCATGATCAATAGAAAAGATAGTCAACAGAAGTAGAACCAGAGTCACAGATGTGGGAGTGAGCAAACACTGACTTTAAAATAATTATCATACACATCTTAAATAATCTTAAAATACGACTGGAGAGATGACTCAACAGTTAAGAGCAATGGCTGCTCTTTCAGAGGACCCAAACTGAATTCCCAGAACCCGCACAGCAGCACATAAGAGGATCAAACCCTTTCACAAGAACCAGGTACATATGGTACACAGAAATATATGCAGACATAACAGTCATATATGTAAATAGGATTAATATTTCTAAAATGAATTTTAAAAAATGGAAGCAGATGAACAGTTAGAAAACCTTTAAAATAATGATTTATAGAAAGGACTAAAATTTATAGAAAGGAACTTGAAAACACAACTGAAATGAAAGAGGCAACAGACAGACTAACAAAAACAAGGCTCCACAGAAGATAGACTCAGTAAGTCAAAGAACACATTGCTTACTTTCATCATTACTGTAACAAAAGACCCAACAAAAGCAAGTTAGGGTAGGAAAGGCTCCCTTTGGCTCACAGTTTGAGGGTACAGTCCCTTACAGTGGGGCAGGCACAGAAGTAAGAGCCTGAGGTGGCCATAGTCAGGAAGTAGAGAGAGAGAGATGAATGCTGGTATTCAGCTCATTTCTCTCTTTAGTCTGGGACCCTAACCATGGGACTGTGCTACTAGGATCCAGGGTGAATCTTCCTTACTCTTTTGTTTAGTTTTTATTGAGCTAAACATTTTCCTCTGATCCCCTCTCTTCCTCCCTTCTCCCTTTCTATCCTACTCTTTTAAACCTCTCTGGAACCACACACACACACACACACACACACACACACACACACACGTTCCCATGGTGATTATAAAGCCAGTCAAACTGACAATGAAAATTAACCAGCATAAAGAAGAATTCCTATAAAATAGCAAGAGGCTGAAGAGACAGCTCAGCCATTAAGAGAGCTTGCTCCCTTACAGAGTTCAGTTCCCAGCACCCATCCTGGGTGGCTTCCAACTACTTGGAACTCAAGTTCCAGTGGATTTGTTACCCTCTCTGGCCTTGGTGGGAACTAGGGGACACATTCACATACCCACACTCACACACAAATAAAAATAATTTTTAAAATTGAATTTTAAATTTTAAAAACTGAAACAAAAAGAAAATAAGAGAGAGATGAATATGTATGTATGTAACTGAAAAGGGAAGGAGAATTGCTATAAACATGCAGGCTGCCATCACACGTTCATCTTAAACATGCTATTGCCTTTGCCTAGAGTGCCGATAGCCACACAGACTCTCCCATGACCCTCAGGCTCTTGCTCACCTATCTCCATCTCAGTGGGGCCTTCCCTGAACCTCCTATACTAAACTTACCCTCACCCACCCCTCTCTCACTCTGAGCTGGAATTTCTTCTTTCCTCTTGGTTTTATCTCTCCTTTACCCAGGATCACCAGGAACAGACTATATCTTTTGTTTAGCCTGTTGTTTGTGCCTCTCCTCCCCTGGAGTCTATGTCCCCTGAGGACAGGGGCTTTTATCTGTTTTGTTCAGGATTGGGTCCCCAGCATTTAGTGCATAGTGGGGCTCAATAAATGCTGCTGATCGGATAAGGTGGGAGTTAAGGCTGCTCTGGGGAAGATAAGACAGAGAAAAAACTTTCTGTGGTAACTACAAAGACTGGTGTGCTGGGCAGGTCCCTTCTAGATGCAAATGCGCAAAATAAAATAGACAATGTATTGGTTCAAGGAACTGAAAAAGAGTAGGGTTCATACTTTAGGAATAATTAAATTGGGTCTAGATGCTGAAAAGTCACAGCAAAGTCTCTCCTTGTCTCTGGGTTTGATTTTCTTCACTGTGAGCTTTATTCTCAAGCCAAGTTTCTCAGAAAAAAAGAAGTCCTCCCTGTTATTCTTAGGAGAATGCCAGTCCAGGCCTCAGCAAGACCCTCATGGTGGGTGACCCAAGGCCTCGGTGACTCCCCTGAGGACTCAGCAGGTCCCCTTGGCAGGTGGGAGACCAAGGCAGATGAGAGACAGACAGATACACCATGCAGAGAGAGTTTGGGTATAGAGTTTATTTAGTGAGCTATAAAGGGGAAAGAGAAAGGGAGACAGGTAAAGGGGGGAAGAAGAGAGGGGGGAGGGACAAGGGGGGAGAGATAGAAAAAGAGAGGGAGAGAAAGAGGCAGAAGTTACCTCTTCAGAAGAGGGGAAGACACAGAGAGAGTGAGGGGCAAAAAGAAAGAGAATACAGTCTGGAGGAGGCAGGAGATCTACTTGCCTCAGCAGAAGTGGGGAGGATTGAGAGTGGGCAAGAATTGTCTCTTAAAGGGAAAGGGTATCCAGGTGCCAGGCCAGGCTAGCAGATCATAACACTCCCCCCACTCACAAACCCATCCTCACAACCAACATCCTACCTCAAACTCCCACTGCTGCCAAATTCCAATTCTGCATGCTTCTAACGTGACTACTACTCCAGATGGACACATCTCTCAACAGCTCCACCAAACATCCTGGCGCTCTGCTCATGAGGCACACACCTATGTCAGAGGCAGTCAGATCATGAGGGGACTCATTGTTATGGCTTTGGTTCCTGGTCCCTTTAAGAGACAAGCCACGCCCACTCCCTCCCCATTCGCTGAGGCAGGCTGATCTTCAGCTTCCGGCCTAAGCTCGTTCTCTTTCCCATCTTCCTCTCAGAGAGGCAGCTTTGCTTCTGCCTCTCTCCCCACTTCTCTGCTCCCCTGGTCTCTCTCTCTCTCTCTCTCTCTCTCTCTCTCTCTCTTTCTCTCTCTCTCCCCCTTCTCCCTTCCCCATTCATAACCCCCTGAATAAATATTCAACCTCACTCTGCAAGTCGTGTCTATCCATGTCTCTGTCTTCTGCCCGCCTGCCATGTGTCTCCCTGCCTGGGACCAGCCACTGCTCGGGGACAGCAGCTCTCTCTGCCTGGGACTGGCTGCTCCCAAAGCCCGCTGCCTGCCACCACATAGCTCGCCACCACCGCTCGAGCCACCGCTCTGGGACCGGCAGCCATCTCTGCCTGGGACTGGCTGCTCGCAGGGCCCGCTATCCGTCACCACATGGCCCGCTATCACCATTTGGGACCTACAGCATTTCTGCTGCCTACTGCTGCCGGGGATCTTGCAGCATTTTTTTTAAAAATTATAAAATTGGGTTTATGCAAAAGCCTCAGTTCTGCCTTGGTGAGCTGGGAGATTGTGACCTTGGCTGTCTGGCACCTTCTGTGGTATTTCTCATAGGCCCATAAACTTGGGAATGTGGGCAGCCTCTGCCCATGCCAGCACTGCCTTCTGGTCCCCACCGCAAGGGCTCTCACTGTGCTGCAAACAATTAGACCCTGTGGTTGGAAGCCACAGTTAGGACAGCTGTCACATGCCCTTCCTATGGAACTGTTGGTCACATGGTAGTCTAGGATGGCTGCACAGTCTCAGGCAGCTGACACCTGGATTCTAAGAGGCTCAGCAGGATTCAAAAGGAAAACAAGTCAGTCCGGGCCTGCTGTGTTCACAGCTCACTGGGCCTGAGTCCTGCAGTCCTGAGCAGGTGCAGGAGCTGTGAGACTCAGGCCCATAGCACTCTCCTTTCCCTAAATGTGCCTGTTGCTGTTTAGAAGATCCCTGGGATGGGTCTCCATGGGATCTTAGTGGCCTGTCCTGGGATTTGGTGACATCATGGCGTCTCTTCTGAATCCAGCCTGACCTTTCCACTAAATGCCCTTTTCCCATCTTCTTGCAGAAGTGCTAAGTGGCTCTGCTGTCTGTGACCTCGGCAGGTGTCTAAACTCTGTAGGATGGCAAGTGGAATCCTGTACTACATGCCATACTTATACCATACTACTAGTGTATCAGCATGACCGTCCTGGGGTCAAACTGACGCCAGTGGACTCAGTATGGGGTATCCATGCATTTATTACCCTAGCCTCAGCTGCTGTGGCCCTTATTCCCACTGGTGAATGCATGTACAGGGTCTCTGTATCTTTCAGTGACAGGCTGTCATCACAGCGGGCTGTCTTTGCTCTTTGTTCCTCTGCCTTCCTTAGGCCTACCTGTACCTTTTGCAGGGAGCTTGCAACACCCGTGCTTGGTCAGGTGGTTCACATGCTTGAGCAAAGGGACTGTGCTCGAGCCTCCTGCCGTGGCCTGAGTCTCCGGAGTGATGGGTGTGCACTGTTAGGCTCGGGTTGGTGCAGGATAAATGTCTGTATTCTGTCAATCATGTTTTAAGTAAATGCTGATTGGCCAGTCAGGAAGTATAGGTGGGTAAACCAGACAGGAAGTAGAACAGGAGAATGCTGGGAAGGAGGAAGCCCATTTTCCGGACTCTTGCCCAGACAACACACGAAGAAGCAGGATGTGATCTACCCTGCTGAGAAAGGTTCCGAGCTATGTGCCTAACATAGATAAGAACAATAGGTTAATATAACTTAAGAGTTAGCAAGAAGCCTGAGCTAATGGGCCAATCAGTTTATAGAGGTCTCTTATGGAGACCTCTGTGTGATTTTCTTTGGGACTTGCTGGCTGTGGGAACAGGACAGGACAGAAAAGCCCAGCAAGCCAGACCTCATGTTACATCGGATCACCCACTGCTTTGTGCTAGTTCTTTGTGAGGTTGATGCTAGACCTTGCTGTGACATCTAACATAGCTGCCTGGTCCTGTGGTCTTCCCACACACCATGGCTACAGCCACACTGACTCTTCTGGGAACCTCTTCTTCCTGCTAAAATGTCTCATGGCCGCTCTGGGAAAGTGCCATAGACCAGTCAGTCACACCAGCAGGAATATGACCTGTGTGGGATTCTGGAGGCTGCAGTGATTTCTCCTCTGCAATATCAGGGTAGAGCCTTCTGTCCCTATAGGTCGCTTGTAGGGTTTCTTGGAATTTCAAGGTTCCATGTCTTGTGGTCCCATCACTCTGACCTCTACCTGTGTCCCTCTATGTTCACTTTCTTTTCTTCCTTTTTTCCCCCTTCATGGAGAGTTTACCATGGTGCATGTATGAAGTTTGGGGGACTGCTTTGTGGAGTCAGTTCTCTCCTCTGCCCTTACGTGAGCTCTGGGGTTTGAACTCAGGTCACCAGGACCATCTGACCGGCGCCTTCACCTGCCGAGCCATCTCCATAACCCTGTGTTCTTTTCTTTGTAAGAAAAACAAAGCAAACAAAAAACTAGCCATTGAATACAGGACCATTGGAGTACATAGTGGCTTCATCTTACCCTAGTTACTTCTGCAAGGACCGTGTCTCAGGAAGACTGAACTGAGGCTGTGGGTTGGCAGGAAGCAGGACACTATGGAGCCTGACCACTGCCTGCTACTTTTCCATGACTGAGGCACTCCTCCTTGCAGAGGGCCAACCCTCCACCACTTGCTTTGAGTCCTGCAGCCAAGGTGCCTGCTACAGCAGTGAGCCCTAGGTCTCATCACCAGGTACTGGCCCAGGACATCCACTCTACTGGCGGCCATGTTTGTGTCCTGAGCATGAGCTCCAGCGTGCAGGGTTGGAACTTTCTGCTGGTGGAATTCCATGATAATCTATTCACAGAAGGTGCATGCATATGTGTGTGTGTGTGTGTGTGTGTGTGTGTGTGTGTGTGCAGCTGTACAGATGGCTCAGTGGAGTGAGAGGCACGTTCAGTTCAGCTCCGTGAATTTCACACCACTGCCTCTGGTCCTGGCCTTTGAAAGTGTCCACCCTCTGTGTCTTTAGTGCTTCCACTCCCTCCAGGTTCAACGCTGGGGCCTGTGTTGTCATTCATAGAATAGGATGGGCTCTGCTCCCTATGGATGTCTACTGACACCTCTTGCCTTGGGAATCAACGCAGCCAAGCATAGGCTTCCCTCTCCCAGGTTGGAGGCAGAAGGGAGAAACAGAGGCAGGGGTGGATGTGGAAACAGCTCACCAACCTTGGCCTCCAAGGCTTACAGCTGTGTGTCTGTGTTGTATAATGCATGATTCTATGGTGTTTTAAAGTATAACTGATAACTTGGGGTCTGTCCAGCACACAGCCCACCATGGAGTCAGGGCGTAGTTTGAAGGACAAAAGCAGCTAACTCAATCTAAATGTCCCCGGGCTAGCTCCGACTCCCAGAGTGGAATGGACAACAGGCACAGTCAGCATCAGAGCTCTCTCCCCATGGTCTTGCTTTCCTCTGTCCTTGGTGTCACTATCCAGAACATTCTTCAGCGTGAGGTAGCAAAGCCTGGCAGGTGTTTGCTCACACACCCGACAATTCTCAACCTTTTCAGGAAGGAGATGCCCGCTCACTCCCAGCAGCCTTAGAGACATCACCTGGAAGCTCCCATGTTCCACTACAGCCTGGGATTAGTTACTTTTCCCAGAGCTCCAGGGAAGAAGAGCTGGTTGTATAGCTCACTGTCTGTCATGGTGGTGCTATGCTGTCGAGAGCCTGAGGCTGCCAGAGGAACATCATGTCTACAGACAGGAAGTGGGGCTGAGTTATCACCAGTGACCGACTTCCCCCGGCCAGCCCCCACCTCCTGAAGGTTCCACAGTCTTCCAAAACTTCCCAAGCAGTGGGGATCAAGTGCCCTAAGGGGGTGTGTGGGGCGGGGGCAGAGTGGGAAATGCCCTGTCCAGAGTACTGATAAAAACCTAGCACCTCAGCCAACCCTGAGATAGAGCCAAAACCATCAAATCACCTGCTTAGTGCCCCGTCAATGGTGTCAGTGCATCCTGCCTCCACTGTCCACTCCCAGAACAACCTCATCACCTCAGATGCCTCACTACCCACTCTCTGTTCCCAGTCCTCAGCACAGAACTAGAAACTGCTTCCTATCTCTGGACTTCTCACATAACCAGCATCCCACCCCACGAGGCCTTCCGTTCCTATCACGCTCTCAGCAGCCATTCCTGTTGGTGATCAGGTGATAGTCCATGTGCTTAATTACCCACTCATGATCCCGTAGATGCTTGGTGTGTTTCCACTCTTGTCTGCTGTGGATAAGGCTGACCTGGATGCTTATGGACCTGTGTGCCATTTTCCCGAGTCCCGTGGTGACTTTGCTGATCTGTTTGTACAGCTGCTGGGTGATGTGGCGTGGATCTCTCTATTGCTAGCCAGCACTTGGTGTTGGCTTTCTCCTCTATTCTACCATTCCAGCAGGTGGTAAAGTGGTGTCTCTCTGTGGGTTTGTAGTTCAAACTGGCCTTGAACTTGAGATCCTCATCCCTCAGCTTTCCTCGTCATCCCTGATGACGCTGTCTTTCCCTGTGTTTATGGGTCACTTTAGTCCCTTCTCCGAAGGAATAGCTCAGTTTGATTTTTCAGTACATATTTGCGTCCTTTGAGCGTTAAATCCATGCAAGTTGCAGCTAGGCTCCCTGGCATGAGGCTGAGCTCTTCAGGAGCACAGTGCTGCCCAAGACGGTGCCCTGGAGCACACACTGGCAGGAACAGAGCCATACAGTTGATCCCGTGTGTTGACTCACCTAACTCGGAACCCTCCCTGCAGGCCTGTCTTTACTGACCTCTGAGACACAAGGCAAGGGGAAGGAGGCAGATGCTCCAGCAGGCAGAGCCATTCCTACAGCTACCCAAGGCTGCTTCACCGCAGGACCTGATCATATGGGCAGAGCTGCTCAGTGAGGTTGAGCGCCCAGGTCTCCAGTAGCCTCCCACTAAGCATGACCTCAGCTCATGCCGTGATCTCAAGAAGGAGGAGAAAGAAGGCACAGTTACATTGAGAGGACACCCAGTTGCAAGAGGGTCCGGGAAACATAGTCCTAATCCAGGCTACGGGGCCCAAATAAGTGTTGGTGGCTTTAGTCTAATGAGAGAGAAGGGGTCAGCACAATGGGGAATCGACAGCCACATTTGCCACCCTGACTGGGGCAGTCATTCTCAGGGCCTGTGTCCCTCAGCCCACGGTCTTCCCTGGGTCTCTGGCTGCCACACCTCTGCATGGCAGCTGCCCTGTGGAGCCCTCTTGTTCGCTGAGCAGAGAGTCTGCCCATATGTGACCTGGGGCCTCCAGGTTGGTCCAGACTGGGTCAGGTAGATGTTCCACAGTGAGGAGCGATTGTGGGTGGCTGTATTAAATTTCTCCAAATCACAGAGGTAAGGGACAGCCAAGGCCTGCTGTTCCCAAACGCAGGGCAGATGAACAGCTGAGGCCTTCTATATTCTGGCTTTTCCCTCTGAGTATGGCGGTGAGGATATTCTGCCTGTCACCAACCCTTGTCTCTGTTGCTGTGTCTCTTCATGTCTGCCTCTGCCTCTCTCTCCTTTTATCTCCCTCCCTCCCTTCTGCACTCTTCATCCATTTCCTTAGCTTTCTCTGTTGACCTGTTCCCTCCATTCCCTCTCCATGTCTCCTTCTTTCTTCACCTGTGGATTCCCTCCATGGAACCAGGATGGACACAGTGAATTGAGTCAGGGCCTTTACCACCCTGCTGACAGACACATGTGGGGCCTTTAGAAGGTACTGACTCCCAGCAGGTGAAGGGACGTGTCACCCCTGTATTGGCTGAGAGATGGCCTCACTTCTCTCCAAGCTGAGGCCAATTGACAGGACTGGGCTGCCATGGGGAGCTGCTACCTTCCACAGTCCCGAGGCCTTCCCTTCCCAGCCCCAAGGCTCTGTTAGTGATTTTCCCCGCAGGGCGGCCTGATGGCTGGTGCCTTGAGAAGCAATTAGGTGAAGTGGCTGAGGAAGGGAGCTATTACTGGCAGGGCATCACAGCTGCTGTGACCTCAGTTGCCACTTAGCTGTGCCCAGCTGGAGCACACACAGCAGGCCCAAACACCCCACCCTGGCGTCACAGCCTGCCTCTTGTGGAGACAAGCTGTTGGGGAGGCTAGGGTGCTGGGCTCAAGGCTATCACTGATTGGACTGCAGTGGCTGCGCTGCCTAAGGCATTGGTTAGAGAAGGGTTAGAAGGCCAGACCTGGGTGGGAGGTGGGCCTCCATTGATTAGTAACTTCTGTTACAGGCTCACCTGTTTCTAGGGGAGGTTGTTTGTTATCTGCACTTTGTTGACTTAAAGCTCTGGAGGTAGATTTTCCCAGATGCCCCCAGCATTGTGTGTGTGTGTGTGTGTGTGTGTGTGTGTGTGTGTGTGTGTGATATCATGTGTGTTCACTTGTGTGTGCAAGTGTGCTCATCCATGCCTCTGTGTGTGTGGAGGTCATAGAAGAGCTCAATGATATCTTCCTCCATTGTTCTTGACCCCTGAATGATTTCCCTAACTCTATGGTGTTTTGTTTGCGTTTTTTAAAAATTGTGATGAAAGCGGCCAGGGAGATGACTCAGCTGGCCAAGCGCTTGCCTTGCAAGATTGGGAACCTGAGCTCAATCCCTAGAAGCTCCATTAAAAAGGCAGCCTTGGTGGCTCACACTTGTTCCCAGCACTGGGGTGGTGGAGGCTGGGGTCCCTGAGGCTCACTGGCCAGCAAGCCCAGTTTAATCTGCACTCTTGGGCCAGGGAGAAAACCTGTTCAAAAAAACAAGGTATCTGGGCGGTGGTGAAACATACCTTTAATCCCGGCACTTGGGAGGCAGAGGCAGGTGGATCTCTATGAGTTTGAGGCCAGCCTGGTCTGCATAGCTAGTTCCAGGGCTGTTACACAGAGAGACCCTATTTTGAGAGAAACAAGCAAATACACACAAGGCAATCTGGACAGGAACTGAGGACGAGGCCCAGGGCTGATCTTTGGCCTCCACATACGTGTGCACATGTGTGAACACATACACATAAATATAAAACCCACAGAACAAAATTATCATCTTAGCCATTGTTAAGTTCATGATGTCAAATACATGCAACCATCGCCAGTGTCTTTCTTCAGAATGGCATCTCTGTGCCCAACGAACATGGGTCCCTTCTCACTCCCAGCCTGCTGGCGATCATAAAAGCTGGTTCTTGAGAGATGGCAGGGTTGAGGAAAGCGTACTCTCCTCTCAGTCATGACTGGTGGGACACCTGCTCAGATAGGAGAGAACCCCGGGCCTGTCCCATGTCCGAGTTCCAGCAGGCCTGGCCTGGGTGGGAGGGGGGTGCGCTCCCATCGGAATGCATTCGCTAACCTTTGGTCTCCCTGTATACACCAGGTGGGCCTTGAACTTGTGTCCTCTTGCATCAGCCTCAGTGCATCCTTTAACACCTTCCCCAGCAACTGTGACCTGCAGTGGCTCTCTCTCCACCTAAAGCTCCTCAGGAGCTCCTTTTGCTGCAGGGACGCATGGGCCTGATACTGCCAGCCTCACCTGCCATGACATCACAGCCCTCGGTTTCTGCTCTCCTGTGACCATAAAGATGTCGATGTATCAGGACAGAGAAGGGGCTAGTGTGGGGTTAACATTGGGGGGCAGCACTGAAGCTTCAATATTAACTTCTTGTTATTGCCTTGGGGTTGCCAGTGATGGAGCCCAGGCTTTGTGCATGCTGGGCAGGATCTCGACCACTACCCTGCCCTGCAATAACAGCAGCTGTGGAGTAAGTTTCAATATGATGCTTGTTTGAAAGACGAGAATTTGCTCCACGGAGAGCTTGAAGACTTGTCTGAGGCCATGCAGGCTTTGTCTTTCCCTCTGCACTGGCCTTCAGAAGACACAGAATGCACCTCTGCACCCCTGGTTTCCTGCACCCTGTTCTTGTGGCACTAGGACTCACCACCCAGCCCAGCTTTCCCTCTAGCCCCATCACAGCAGCTCCCCATCAGCCCCCATAAAGCAGTATCATTTCCAAGTTCAGGGGATGCTTTCGTCAGTGTGGCTGTGTTCTAACCCTGCTGGATTTTTTGTTATTGTTTTGGTTTTTTCTTCCATACAGGGGTTTCTCTGCATAGCCCCGACTTTCCGGGAACTGTAGACCAGGTTGGCCTCGAACTTACAGAGATCCACCTGCTTCTGCTTCCCACATGCTGTGATTAAAGGTGTTTGCCACCTTGGCTTGGCTGACCCTGCTGTGTTGTTATCAGCTTCCTGCCCTCCTGTGTCTCTCCAGCCCCATCCACACAGCCGTGTAATTGAATGGTGTAGTTCACCTGTCCATGCTGTGATGTTCAGATGTGCAGACATTTGTTTTAGCAACGTTCCTGTTCTGTGGTATGGGGGGGGTAATGGTCTTGCATTGTTAAGTCACATGGAAGTGTCGAAGGGTTGAAAAGAAATGCCTCCCACAGGGACCTGAACTCTGGGAGCTGGCCAGACCTGGACTCCTTCCAAGTCTCGGTGCACTTGAGGTATACGATGAGGAGATGGAGGCAGGTGGAGGCGGGCTAGTGAGGCAGGGAGGTGAGGGCCTGTCACTAGCTTCAACCCATGGTGGGTTGTTTCCATCGCCTGCCTGGGCTTGCCCATGTGTTGGCAGGGAGTGAAGCCTGAGCTTGGGGTGAAAGGCCAGGCCTTGTCTGGCACTCCCCACACCTCCCAGCCTCCTCCTGTGGGGCTCACCTGAAGCCTGTGTCCACTCATTCATTTAGTTAGCTACTTGGGTTGTGAGACAGACTCTTGCCATGTCATTCTGGCCAGCATCAAACTGACAGTAATCCTCCTGCCTCAGCTTCCTAAATGCCTGGCTGTCAAAATCAATCTTTCTGATGTTTGCCTTTCTCCTCCCAGATGCTCCGCTCTTTTATATAATAGAGGATTTAAACTTTCTTAGACACAGATAAAGCCAGCCTCTCTGCCTCTGCCGGCTCAGTAGTGCCCCCATCTGGCAGGTCCTTACGCTGTTCCTCGAGGTTAAGGGATAATGCGGAGATGGCAAGAACCCAGCTGGTGCTGTTCTAGCCTGGACTGCATGTCTCCTCTACAGTACTGGGAGCCCAGGCTCCGACACAGGTGCCCCGTCTGTGTCTTACGGCACCCCTACACCCCGCATGGGCCTGCCGGGTCTCTAAGACCCATCTCAGGCAATGCGCTTGCTCTCCCTACTCCGTTGTGTGTGTCCTGTGTCCTGTGTAGATGAAGAGGCAGACATGGAGCAAGGGCAGGAAGGTAGTTTGAGTCTTGGTTGCTCATGGCTACAGCCATGCCATCTTCATTTTCTGCCCATCACCGGGTGTGCAGCTTGGTGGGCACTTGCAGACTGGTCGAGTTGGAAATGGTCTCCTGAAGGCAGGGGTGAGGAGTGGAGCCTGGTCTGGAATCGTGAGAGTGTTCTAGTGGCTGGATAGGGCAGAGTCAGTTGACAGTCATCCTTCGGCCAGTCAGCTTGGGAAAAGGCGTCCGGTGCAGCACCCCTAAGTTCTGTTCACTCCAGTTTCTCTAAGCCTGGACTCCCGGGGCAGAACTGTGACTTAGTGAGGCTCGCAGCTCCTCACTGGCACAATCGGACCCCTGCCTGGTATCTGTGTGAGCTTTATGGCAGCCAGCTGAGTGCTGTGTGTCAGCGTGAGTCTTAGTCCAGACCTGCACTTTGAGGGATTCCAGGTGTCAGTGTCTTGCTGGCCCTGGCAAGCAGGTGGCGCTCAATGCCATTCCTCTCAGAGAGACATACAGCAGCCAATGTGTGTCTGCTTCCTGCCCCAGTCTGGCCCTCATCTCATACCATGCAGAGTGGACCCCCTAGAACCTTCCTCCCCAGGGTAGTACTTGGGTGCCTATCCAGGACACCTGAGTCAGCTAGCTGCCCGAGGCCTGTGAGTTGCAAAGCTGCCTTGCCTGGATGACTTTGGCTAGTAACCACACAAAGTCCAGGAAGGATTTGGCTGGTCCCACACATAAGGTCTCAGGGCGGGGGGGGGGGGGGGGGGGCGAGCCCCGGGGCCCCCTTGGAGTCCCTTCTGTGTTCAGAGTGCTGCCCCAACAGCCAGCTCATGTCATCGGGTTCTGAGACACCTCCTTTGAGCTTCCTTTGCCAGTGACTTTGAGGTGGCCTCACCTTGCAGATGCTAAACCAGCCAGAGAGGCAGAACCCAGCCAGCCCTCTTCCCCTAGGCTCAGACGTCATGTGCAGGGGCAGGGCCTGCAGAAACTGGACTTGACTCAGTGACGGAGAAGCCTGATGCCCCTCCCCTGTCACACAGTCCACAGCAGCTCTTACCCCTGTGAACCCCAAGCCTAAATTCCACCCCTGTCGGTGGACGTGGATTTTGATTGTCATGGGGGCTATCGTCAGCTCCGAAATGGCCCTGGGTACCTACTCACTCCTGTCTCTGACCCCTCAGCTCCTTACCTGGCTCATCCTCAGGCGCCCAACTCAGATCTGCAGACAGAGGCAGTGTCTACAGACGTGGAAAGCCAGATAATTTGATTTCTGATGAACGTGAGTTACGTCTTGTGTGAGTGTGTAGAAACCGCTGATTTCCCTATGCCCATAAGGCCTTGTGAGGTAGGCTGTCTCATCATCTACCCGTCACACCAGCTAGAAGGCTGAGGCATGCATCTGGTCACCCATCTGCAGCCTGGCAGTGCCAGTGCACACTGCAGCAGCCAGTGCTGTGCCAGGGACCTCACAGCTATCCCTGTCGTTTCCTGGGGCTCTGTAGCAGAGGCTCGCTGGCCGAAGGCTCAGTGCAAACAGGGACTGTGCTCTCTCCGTCTGGACAGTTAGAGGGCTGAAGTAGGAAATGCAGGTCCACAGAGGACCACACTCCTCTCAGGCTTCAGGAGAGTCCTTCCAGCATCCATAGCATCCTTGGCATCTTTTGGCTCATGACCATACCAATCCAGTCTCTGACTCTGTCTTTACATGGCTTCTCTCTGAAAGGTACCCTGCTCCTCACCTTCCTCCTCTTCCATTCTTTTCTTCTGTTTGTTTTGAGGCAAGGTCTCATGTAGACCAGGCTAGACTAGACAGATTCTGCTGTAACTGAGGCTGACTTTGAACTCCTAATCTTCATGCCTCTGCCTCCCAAGTACTGGGATTACAGACATGTGTCACCATACCTGGAATGAAATCTGTCTCTTTTTAAACACACTGGTGGTGACAGCTAGGGCCTGGGTAAACTCACCTCAAGCCTCTCTGTTTCTGTATTTTTATTTTTTGTTTACATTTACTGTGTGTGTGTGTACCTGTATTAGTATGCACGTTCCATGGTGTGCATGTGAAGGTCAGAGGACAGCTTGGAGGAGATGATTCTCTCCTTCCACCATGTGGGTTCTGGGAATTGAACTTGGGTCGTCCAGCTTGGTAGTAAGCCCCTTGTACCCGCCGAGCCATCTTGCTGGCCTCTCTAGGTTTTCCCTTTAATCATATGTACAAACTCTCATCTGAATACTGCAGGTCATTCATTGCAGGAATGGGGGAAGAGAAGGGTGTATCTTTGGGGGTGCCACCTGGTCTGGTGTCAGGTAGGCACTGAATGAGGAGACTGGGCATGGAATGACACCTAGTGATGCTGGAGTTGTTCACAGCCAGAGTCCCTAGCTCTCTGCCTGGCTTTGGCACAGTAGACTGGGATGGGCTGTGACTGGGCCTCCCGGCCCTGCTTCCACACCCCACTCCTTCTACTCCCTGGATGTCAAGTTCAACTCTGCCACGAACTCCAGTGTGCTCTGGGTTCTGGTCTCCAGAGACTTCGTGCACATTACAAACACCTCATTAATTTTCTCTGAGGCCACTGGAGGCCAGGCTGCCATGACTTTGCCTTTGGAGGACTCAAAAATCACAAAGAAATGGCTCCTGGCAGCCCCTGTTTCCTCTTTCAGGAAGCTCCATGTGGGTGAGGTTTGGTGTTTGAGTGTCTACCTGATGGGTGGGATGAGCAGGGAGCTGAGGTCCTACACAGGAGGGACAATGACCTCCACGTTCAGCTGTGGGGGCGAGGAGTCAATGAGGAAAGGGCCTTGGTCACATTTGAACGGATACTCAGGCTGTTTTGTGGGAGCAGGGTCCTGGGACTTTAAACCCCAGCCCCATCCCCTTCTGGCTACTTGTCTGCCATCTGAGTTATTGCTGATCCCCGGTAGTTCTTGGGGTGACCCAGACACAGTACTCAGGCTGACACCACTGCAAGTGTCAGGAGTTCTGTCCCTGCTTTGTGCTGCTCCGATGGTGAAAGAACTGGGTGGCAGGTGGTATTCAGGCCTGGGTCCCTGACAAACCCTGTTCAGGACATTAGGTTTTTCTTTTTGTTTGTTTGTTGTTTGTTTTCCCAGAAGCCTGGGTACAGAGTCAAAGCTTTGATCGATATTTCTGCTGTAACCTGAGGTCCTCTGAGGTCGAGCCTGTCCTTAGTTTCCTCTCTTCTGTCAATAGTTGTGTTTCAAATCCAGATCTGAGTGGTGGAGACAAGGGCAGCCACAGGCCTTCCAGTCCTGCTCGGGCACTGCCTTCCTTTTCCCCTCCCCTCTGTCCACTCCCCACTCACACTGTCTCCTCCTTCCCCTTCCCTCTCCCTTCCTTCTGCTCTCCTCTCTCCTCTTCCCTTCCTCCTCCCCTCCTCTTTCTGCTCCTCCTATCCTCCCCCTCATCAGACTAGGATCTGCAGCCCAACTGTGTGAGGAGCTGCTGACAGGTCTCTGAGTTCCACCCGACTCTGTCCTTGGTTGCTGGCTGCCTTTGCAGACAGCGTCCTCGAGAGTGCCCTTCATCTGTTGACTGCATTCAACCATTGCCTGTGAGGCTGCCCTGGACTCACCCCGCCCTTGGCGCATCCTGCCACATGCCCTGCTCACATGGGAACACAAACATGAAATCCAGGAACTCCAGCAAGGTTGTCAGGACAGGACCCCAGAGAGGAGGTTTAGCTCGGGAATTTGCAGTGTTGGGAGATGTCAGAACCTGTCACTAGGTGAGGCCCCAGGATTGGCATTGGGCCTGTACTATGCGGTCACCTCGGCCTGTGACCAGCCAGGCATGTCTTACAGAGAATACTCATGGTTACCACCTTGAAGTTCCAGGAGTTTTATCTGGGTGTGGAAGCCTACCAAGGCAGGAAAGACAGCTGATGACCTGAGTGCAGCTCACTCCCAGATAGTCCCCTAGCCTTGTGCTCAGGCTCCTCTTGGTCTCCTTGAACTCCTGAGAGGATGCTGGGATCCTGCTGATAGAAAAGGCCAACTTCCTCTCTGCCCTCTGCCCCATGGAGATCTGGAACCCGCTGGCCAGGCAGCACCATGGCAGAAATGTCCTCGTGGTGTGGGGGCTACTGTTCTTTTGCCTGTTGGCTAGGGGCTGGTGCTAAGGCCCAGGGCAGGAAAGAAGCGGGGTCATCACACATGATCCGCTTGGACTATTTCTGGGGAGGAAGTGGTCCTGCTTGAGACTCCATGTATGAGGTTTCTTCTTCCCCTGGTGTTGCCTCATCACCCGAAGTTTGAGGTTTCTATCTGTGAATGCTGGGAGTTAGGGGGCCTCTCCAGACACACGATTCTACTTTTAACTGAGTAGAGCAGAGTTACCCAAAGATTAGATGTACACTCGACCCTACAAATGCAAAATGAGAGGACGGACACAGGTTTAGATTACTGTGGCTCCATCCACACATGTGAGGATTCTGCTTTTATGTAAGCCCATGCCTGATCTTCTTTCCCCCTCACACCCCCAATATTCCTGCATCCAGGATCCACCTAGCCAACCCCTAGGGGAAGACCCTGAGCTCAGCCTGCTGAGAGGACTGCCCTCTTCAGTAGGTCTCTAGGCTGTTCCTCACAGGGGAAGACCCTGAGCTCAGCCTGGTGGAGGACTGCCCTCTTCAGTGGGTATCTAGGCTGTTCCTCGTACAGTTTGCATGGTTTGCCTGCTATTCCTGGGCACGGGGGTGGGCTGTGGGGTGAGGGAAAAGAGGAGGTGCTGGATCTAAAGATAGACAGGAGGCCTGAAGGTGAGGAGGGGCACCGGAAGGAGGGTGAAAGAATGCTTAAAAATCGACCTGCCTTTGCGGTTCTCAGGCTTCTCTAGCTCCTAGAGCCCTGAGGTTGTCATGACAACTGAGATACATCCTCTCCACCCTTTCCCACACCCAGAAAGTGGTTGGTGTGAGTGGGGCCTTTTCTCTGACTGGCCAAGAGCTCTCTGACCCAGGAGAACTCAGCACTGGAGGGGATAAGCATTGACCCAGCTTCCCCTCTTAAGTAACTTTTTCTCTGCCTGTGACACGGGGTGACCCCTGCAGCCTGCGTGTCATGACGGCGATATTCTGAGCAGAGTCCTGCCCACGAGGAACCTCACAGCCGCTAACTGCCATTCCTGCCAGTAAATCCTTGCCCTTCTCTTGTTGGACCGTGTATATAAAGTTGGTTTACAAAGCCCACCTTGGAAGCCAGCCCTGGTCTTCCTCATCTCAGCAGCAGTGGCACTGGTGAGGTTCCAGTTAGCAGGGAGGTGTCCACAGAAGGCGGTGCTAATAGGGAAAGCGAGGAGGCCATGGGGACGTGACCTTCAGATGGTGGCATTTAGCTGATGCAGGTTGTGTGTGGTGTTCATTGACGGGACCAATTTGGGCACCATGTGGGGCACAGGAAAATGGAAATCTCTGCCTCACACCTCACTCAGAAGTGAACCCCAGGTGTGCAAAATGCTTGTGTATGAAGCACAAAGAGCTCGATTCTTTACTACATGAAGCCTAGCTCTGAATTCAAACTGTCAGCCGTGACAGTGAACTCTTTTTGTCTCAGCACTGGGGATGCTGAGGCAGGACTACAAGTTGGAGTCCAGCAAGATCCTTGCCCCGATGCAAGAACCTGTTTTAGGTGAGGATACTGCTCACCTGTAGAGCGTGTGCCTACCTGTACAAAACCCTGGACTCAAACACCAGCACTCCATTAGACAGTCAACCTAACTACCACACACCAAGCCCTGGGCTCAGCCTCTCGTACCCCATAAAACCAGGTATAGGTGTTGCAGAGATGGCTCAGTTGCTAAGAGCACTTCCTGTTCTATCTGAGGACCAGAATTCAGATTCCAGCATCCATGCTGGGCAGCTCACAAACACCTGCAACTCTAGCTCCGAGAGGACCAATGCCCTTTTCTGGCTCCCAAAAGTTCTCATGTATACAGATATAGCCACACAGAGACACATCCATGATGATGATGATGATGATGATGATGATGATGATGATGATGATGACGATGATGATAAATGCAGGTGTGGTGGCACATGCCTCTCACCCCAGCATTCTGGGTTTAGAGAGAAATGTTCAAGGTCATCCTTTGCTACATTCTAAGCTGGAGGTCAGCCTGGGCTACACGAGACCCTGTCTCAAAAATGATAGAAAGGGAAAACAAAAAGAGAAATCTAAATGAAAGCCACTCTGCAACGATGCTCTCTAGCTCATCAGCTTGGGAGAGATGGGTAAACTTTGCTGACTCAGAGCAGGAGAGCTGTGGACAGGCCTCCCGGGGAGCTCTTGTCCTGCTGGACACAGCACCGGCCTTGGTGTCCCCGCTGCACCTTAACTTGGAGATCATACGTACAGAAATTTATCCCAAAGGCAGATTTTTGTTACAAAAGTCAAACACACAGGTCATCGTTGGGTCACGATTGGGACTGTAGGAAATGACATGTGGCCACACCAAACTTGGGGCAAGTCAGTGGCCAGAACTGAGAAAGTCTATAGTTCACTGATAGCACACAGATGCCAAGGGGTGGTGTTAAGTGAAAAAGGCCAGGAGTGAGGCAGAGCAGGTGATGCGGCTTCTAGCATCCTCATGTCCCATGTCTGATGTGTGGGAACCATAGAGCTCAGAGCGGTCAGGTTGCTGTGACCGGAAGTGCTCTAGATTGCAGGCTTTGTTGAGTTTTAGAGTATCTACATATCCATGGCGAAGTTTCTTGGAGCCACTCAGGAGGCTGAGACAAGAGGATTGTCCATTTGGAACACATGGGGTACATAGTGAGACCCCCATCTCAAGAAATCAAAGCAAAACAAGCAACTATTTCTTGGAGAGAGAAGCCAAAATTTCGCTTATGCCTCCAATGTGCTGTCCACAGGGCCCAAGGGTGATCTTATACATGATGTTAGTGTGTGTACTCTGTGACCCGGACTCGCTTCTCTGGGTGGCCTTCAATACTGCAGGCCACTGTGCCAGGCTTCTTCTAGCCCTTCCCTTACAGGGCAGGCCCTGTTCTGTGCCCAGGCCCTAGCACCTGCCTGTGTCCAGCATCTATGTCCAGCAATGGACAAATTGGTCCAGTGGATGCTCCCATGGGGAACTGGTGTCTCCGATGACAGCAGAGATGTGGGCCTTTGCTCCACTCACCACGTGTGACTGCTTGCAGTGAGGGCTTTAGAGCTTTGTTCTTTTCTTTTCCCCCTGAGCTGGGTTTCTCTGTGTAGCTCTGACTGTCCTGGAACTCACTCTGTAGACCAGGCTGACCTTGAACTCACAGAGATCCTCCTGCCTCTGTCTCCTGAGTGCTGAAATTAAAGGTGTTTGCCACATGCTCAGTTTCTTTCTTTTCTTTCTTCTTTCCTTCCTTCCTTCCTTCCATCCTTTTTTTTCTTTCTTACTTCCTTACAGCAGAGAGTTTCCTCCCACTTAGAGAGGAACCTTTGAGAAAAGTAAGGGTGGTGGCCCCTGGTGCTGTGGGGAGCAAGGGGAGGAGAGGTGCATGTTGGCCCTGTCCCCCTAGTCACTGCTGACTTAAAGAGGCTGGTAGGTGGCTGTTCTGTCCTTAGATTGCTGTGCTCTGTGCCTCCCCCACCCCTACCCCAGCCTACCTCACCTCATACAGATGCTGCCAACACCAGCCCCTCCCTGTGCCCCGACTCCTTGATTTCTCCAGAAAGACCTAAAAGGAAGCAGGTCAGCTGTTGCCAGGAGCTGAAGCTGGCTGTGTGTGGCTGCTTGGGGGGCATCAAGAGAAGGTGAAACTGGACTGTGGGGGAGACTGCACACCCCAGAATATACCCAGCCCCTTTGAACCTAATTGTTGAATGAACATGACATGTCAGAGCAAATGGGCCATAGCTCTGTGAAGTCACTCAAAAGTTGATGCACAATTAATAAAAACTCAGAGACAGAAATTGGGGTGCAACTAAATGCTAAAAAAGCAAAGCAGCCAGCCACTGGCTCTTACCTCAACCTCAGTTTGAAAACGGCAATCCTGCCTCCAGGAATCTCAGAATGAGACTGTGTCTGAGGGCTGTCTCCTCCCGTCTTATAATCCTCTCTAGGGCTGGAATTAAGAGTGTGCACAACTACCTCCTGTTTCCTATGGCAAGCTAGTGTGGCTACTTGGACAAAAGGTGTGTGCTACTGTGGCCTAGTCTATGAGGCTGTTGTACTTCACTGATCCTCAGGCAAAGTTTATTTATTAAAATACAAATGAAATGCCACTACAAAAAGTGAGCCCCCAGAACATCCACAGTGGAGCAGCAGGCCCCACTCCAATCTCTGTTCCCACAGAGACCCCTCTCTGTACCTGTGCTATAGTTGAGGACACAAGCCCTGGAAACTGCAGCCCCTTCCACGGCAGAGAAGCTATGTGCTGACCTCGGCCTGCCAGGACTCCACCCATAGTCACACTGTGGAGGGCTGTGGTCAGGAAGGTCTCTGTGTGAGTGTACACACTGTGGAGGGCTGTGGTCAGGAAGGTCTCTGTGTGAATGTACACACTGTGGAGGGTTGTGGTCAGGAGGGGTCTCTGTGTGAGTGTACACACTGTGGAGGGCTGTGATCAGGAGGGGTCTCTGTGTGAATGTACACACTGTGGAGGGTTGTGGTCAGGAGGGGTCTCTGTGTGAGTGTACACACTGTGGAGGGCTGTAGTCAGGAGGGGTCTCTGTGTGAATGTACACACTGTGGAGGGCTGTGATCAGGAGGGGTCTCTGTGTGAATGTACACACTGTGGAGAGCTGTGATCAGGAGGGGTCTCTGTGTGAATGTACACACTGTGGAGGGCTGTGGTCAGGAGGGGTCTCTGTGTGAGTGTACACACTGTGGAGGGCTGTGGTCAGGAGGGGTCTCTGTGTGAGTGTACACACTGTGGAGGGCTGTAGTCAGGAGGGGTCTCTGTGTGAATGTACACACTGTGGAGGGCTGTGGTCAGGAGGGGTCTCTGTGTGAGTGTACACACTGTGGAGGGCTGTAGTCAGGAGGGGTCTCTGTGAATGTACACACTGTGGAGGGCTGTGGTCAGGAGGGGTCTCTGTGTGAGTGTACACACTGTGGAGGGCTGTGGTCAGGAGGATTCTCTTGTGAGTGTACACCTGTGGAAGCCCACCATCTCCCATTGAAGTGGAGCAAGCAGCTGGCTGAAACAGCAGCTCCGACACTGGTCACCCTATGCTGCAGACTTTCTTTGCTGTGAGGAAAGCCCACAGGCACCTTGGTGACCATACTCCGACCTTTGCATGAGCACTCAGTGGCTGCATCCAGGCATGGTGCAGAGGCCCACCGCTTTAGACAGGAAGACCGTGTTTAAAGTCTGGAAAGGCCACTTAGCAAATATAAGTTCAGACAAGCCACCATGTCCTGTGAAGTGGGGGTGCCTGGGAAGCCCCAGCCTCTGTTGGGGACTGCTGGGTCTTTATCAGCCTCTTCTGGTGGTCCCTGGCAGGCAGGGTGCAGAAGACATTCCTTCTAATTCCCATGTGTGAGCACCACAAGCGGAACCATGTGTGATGTGTGAGCACATCAAGGAACCATGATTGTAGTGGGTGTGCCACCTGGTCCCTGGCCCTGGCCCTGGCCCTGGCCCTGGCCCTGAAAGTATCCCAAGGCTTGTGTCTAGGAGCACCACAGCAGTCTGCAGCACCCATTGGCACAGTGGCTGTGCAGTTTCTGGAGGACAGAGCCAGCCTGAGTCCCCTTGGTTGTGACATGAGAACTGCTCCATCATTCCTGTGCACGGTGCCTGGCGTCAGCACAGCCCAAAGACCCCATACCTGTCAGGATAAACACCAAGAAGCACTAGCCTGTTCACAGGACCTGATGAGCCCTGGTCCAGTCTCTGAGGGCTGGCCTGAGAGTTAGATGCCTAAGCATATGGAGCTCCTCCCCAGTGGGCACCTGTGTGGGGCAGGGCCTGCAGGCACCCTGTCTGGGCACAGTCCCTCCCTAGCAGCCTCCCTGGAGGAGGTGGGGTTGCCTTGACAACTGCAGCCCAGGGAGAGAAAGAAGAAGGAGGAGGAGGAGGAGGAAAAGGAGGAGAGTAAACAGGACAGAACGCTGGGAGGAAGAGGAAGTGAGCAGAGTCTCGACAGCTCTCCTCTCGGGAGCAGACGCCTGAAAGAGACGCCATGCCCCGCTCCCGGGATGAAGCTCCGACCCAGGATGGACTAGGCTAGAATCTTCCCAGTAAGTGCACCTTGGGGTGCTACACACAGATGATTAGAAATGGGCTAAATTAATATGTGAGAATTAGCCTAGAAGAGAATGGGCCAAGCAGTGTTTAAATGAATACAGTTTGTGTGTTGTTATTTCGGGGCATAAGCTAAGCTAGCCGTGCGGGCGGCTGGGGTGCTGGGGACGCAGCCCCGCCACTCCTATTACTACAGAGGAGGAGGAGGAGAAGGAGGGGAGGGAGAGGGGGAGGAAAAAGAAGAAGAGGAAGAGCCACATTTATAGTCTAGTGAAAGCTCAGGATGACACTTAGCTAGAGAGGCTGAAGCAGGAGAATTATGAATTCAAGCTCTGCCTGAGCTACAGAGTGGCACCTGTTTTAAGAAAGGAAACAAACAAAGCAAAGCAAGTGAGGGGGGCAGATTAAGGAGGCAAAGAGGACCATCAGACTTAGCTGGCCTCATGAGGGATGGAGTCTGCCCCAGTGTGGCCCTGCCTGCATCCTGTGTTTGTCTATGCCCATCACTGTCCTTGTCCCTCTGATGAGTGCTGATTTGTGGGGACAGTCCTTCAGAGCAGCCTGTTCAGGGTGGGTGAGGCTGCACACAGAAGGTCTATAGCTCAGCTCTGGGGTACTAAAGGCCTTGGGTTGTGGGAGGAGACTTGACAGGGGTTTTCATGAGAGGGGTAATAGGCTGGGCCAGTGGCAGACATGCACAGTGAGTAATGGAGTTGATTTCCAGGAAGGAAGAGCCAGAGCCCCGACAGGCACAGACCTCCCTGAGATCCCGTGGAGTCTGGGGACCATATCTGTAGGGACCCCAGCATCTGTTGCCATTGCTGAGGATGACCCGAGGGCATGTGAGCGCCTGAGTCTGGTAGAGATTAGCGGTGCTGCTGTGGGCAGTGGAGGGGTCGGGAGCACACACACGGCTGGCCTGGCAGGTGGTACGAGCATGCATAGTTGCCACCACGCACCATTCTGTGAGATCCCAGACAGGTGAAGGGACAGAGGAGGGGAGCTGGGGTGCCTGTGACCCTTTGCCCTCCCTCTCCTGCCAGCCCAGACCAGGAGTAGATACAGAACAAGAGATAGAGTGAGACGCTGGCCAGAGAAGATTCAGTTCCTATGATCTGAGGGAGAAGGTACTTCTTATAGAAAAACAGAAGTGCCAACACAAGGGGGAGAAAGAAGGCTTTGGAACTTTCTCTAGAAGCTCACTCTGACTCCTGACCCTCAGGAGACCTAGCTGTCCTGTCTCTTTGGTGCTCCTCTCCACCATGCTTCTCTAACACTAGGCAGGCAGCAGGAACAAGAGGCCTTCTGTCTCAGAGCATGGCAGCGCTCCCCTGTAAGTCTAGTAGAGCAGCACACCCCTGTAAACCCAGCATTGCTTATACCCCTGTAAGCCCAGCATAGTGGTACACCCCTGTAAGCCCAGCATTGCTTATACCCCTGTAAGCCCAGCATTGCTTATACCCCTGTAAGCCCAGCATAGTGGTACACCCCTGTAAGCCCAGCATTGCTTATACCCCTGTAAGCCCAGCATTGCTTATACCCCTGTAAGCCCAGCATAGTGGTACACCCCTGTAAGCCCAGCATTGCTTATACCCCTGTAAGCCCAGCATTGCTTATACCCCTGTAAGCCCAGCATAGTGGTACACCCCTGTAAGCCCAGCATTGCTTATACCCCTGTAAGCCCAGCATAGTGGTACACCCCTGTAAGCCCAGCATTGCTTATACCCCTGTAAGCCCAGCATAGCGGTACACCCCTGTAAGCCCAACATAGTGGTACACCCGTTACCTCAGCATAGCGGTACACCTGTGTAAGCCATGCAGCTGTAACACTGAGGTAGGAGGGTTATGAATTTGAGGCTAGCCTGGGATACAGAATAAGAGCCCCTCCTCCTGCTTACACACACACACACACACACACACACACACACACACACACACACACTCCCTCACTCCCTCTGTGGTTCCCTGCCTAGCCCTCCCAGGGTCTGACTCCAATGTCCAAGCATCCATGGTGAGTCTGGCCTGAGGAGAGGAGAGGCATGTTTTTCTCGTGAAACTGGATGGCTTCCTTTGTGGTCTGCATAACCATCAGTGATCTGACTGATCACCTGTATGTCCTGGTCACCCAGCATAGGCTCCGAAGACACCTTTAGGGGAGGGTCAGAGGCTTTATTGAAACACGTGCTGTGGAATCAAAAGGGTTTGCATCTTTCGGTTGGCTTGGATCTCCACTCTTCCTTTTTTTCTTTCTAAGAGAGTAACCCGGTGATCCTCCTGCCTCAGCATCATACATGTTTTGTGTGATAGGAATGCGAGTGTGCCACCAGCTTGCACATCCCTACAACTGTTACTTCAATGTCCTGAGTCTGGCATCGCCTGCTGGCTGCCCCTCAGTCCCAAGGCTTTCCTTCGATGCCCACCCCACACCCTTCCTGCAGCCAGCTCCTTACCCTATCAGTCAGATGACTGACCCTCCCTGGCTTCTGGTCTATCTTGTTTTCCTCTATCCAGGTGGGGTTCATGAGTCCTGGATCACAATTAGCTGCCTCTCAGTTGCTTTGCATGTTAAGTTGCCACCTCCTCTCTGGGTGTCTGAGCCTATGGTGAGGGCCACAGGTACAACTATGCCCATATACAGGGCACCCATGCCGGAGGACATGTGGGTACAACCATGCAGAGGGACCAGCAAGTGATATTACGTACAGGAGAGCCCCTCACAGATTGAGAGCATCCTATCCTGACACTGCAGACAGACCTCACAGGCATGAATTTAGACAGTGGGAACCCCCTTTGGAGGTTGCTGTCCCCTAGAGTACTTGCTCAGGGCCAGGTCCTGTGAGTCTTATTTAAAATTACCCTTTGCCGCGTGGGGTGGAGTCTTTGCTACCCGGTGCTCATCTCAATTGATTTTATTTTGGGGTTGGCATGGTAAATTCTTTTTATGTACATGTGACAGACATATGCAAATATTCACATGGTGTTGGTGAATTAATGGTGTTTTTACTAAGTGAGGATGTGGGAACCAATCACAGCCCACAGAGATGTCAGGAAACTGAGCATCACCAGAGGAGCACTGTGAGCCCGGAAGGGTGAATGGCATCCTAGCTGCCTTCTGTGGGCCTTGGGTAGGCACTCTCCCCTGCTCCCCAGGACACCTCAACTCAGCAGCTGCTCTATCGGGGCTGTGTTCTGCTCTGGGACACTGCAGACCTTCTGTGGGAGCTGGGGAACCTTGCAGAGAATTTGGGACAGTTTCCAAGGTTGCACAGATTCTCAGGGAGGTCATTCCAGAGTGCATAAGCTATGTTGGGATCACAGAACAGGATAGAAGGGGACCCTAGCTAGGGGACATAGGCTGTCCTCCAAGTTCCCTGGGCAGTTTCTGCAGAAGAGTCCTGAAGCCAGCAGCTGTGAGTCTTCAGCTGATCCATTGTCAGTAATAAATCAGGTATTGGTTATTATATTATACTATATTATACTATATTAGTGGGTCCTTCTCGGTTGTAATGACAAATACCAGATACCCAAGGAATATTCCAGAAGGTGTAGTTTTTTTATGTTCCATGAGACCTGAGGTCATGGCTCTGTTGAGAAACAATTGTTTTTTCCCACTTCTAAGAAGCAAAGTGCTTCAAGGGATAAAATTTTATTAACACTACATTTTAGCATGGTGAGTTTTCTTGACCCCTTGCTCTCTGTATGGCAGAGAGAAGGAGGTCGTAATGCCTGGGGAGTCACATTAGAGGAGAGCCCATGGGCAGGATTAGCATCCAAGTTGCCTGCTTCCCTTGGGCACGTATTCATGGCTTGGCCTTCCACATCTGTATCTGGGTGGCACATTCTCTTCTAACACAATCATTTGAAAAATGAAGCATCAAGCTGCAAACATTCTGAGTGTTTTGGGAGTTAGCTTGGAGACTCCAAGGCACAGGTGCTGTGTGTAAGACATGGGAGCCCGGTTGCTAAACAGATTGTCCCCAAGAGCTGCGTGATGAAACTCGGTCCTCCATGCATTTGTTCTGAGTGCCCATCTCTGGGAGATGATGAGATTATTGGGGTGGGGCCATCAAGAACAGCATTAGGACAAAGCATGAGGATACCTTCTCTATTTTCAAGGACACAGCCAGAAGGTACCGGTGCAGTCTGTGTGGGTCTTCCCTGTATAGCATCCTAACTTTGGACATCCAGCCCCAGAACTGGAAGAAAGTTAACTCTGATTGAAAGCCGCTGTCTCATATTGCTTGCTCCGACAGTTACCTGGACCACAGGCAGGAGACCTGTGAGGAGAATGCCACCTTTATCTCAGGGACTGGGGACCACTGTGTCCAGTGTTGGGGAGGTTGTCTGGGCCTGATCCAGTCCTAGAGTCAGATGCCAGAGGAAGGAGGAGTTGACGAGGAGCTCCCCATTCTGCCTTGGAATTCCAGCCTCTGCTCTTACAAGGACAGGGTGGCCCTGTGGGACTCAGCAGAGCATAGCAGAGCTGGAGGAGTAGATACAGGTCCTGGTCCTCCATCCCCAGTGTCCTGCATCCTCTTTGCCACAACAGGAATATTCCCACCCCTGAACCCTAGAGCGGGAGAGAACGGTTCATGTCGCATGGACTCCCTGGTGACCTGTCACCACTTCCACCCTGAGACAGGGATTGCCCAGCTTAGCTTTTCACAGTGTGGCATCATATTCATTGATAAAAAATAACATATTCGGGCTGGACAGATGGCTCAGAAGTTAAGAGCCTTGACTTCTTCCAGAGATCTTGAGTTCAATTCCCAGCAACCAGATAGTAGCTCACAGCCATCTGTAATGGGATCTGGTGCCCTCTTCTGGCCAGCAAGCAGACAGACAGACAGAAAACTGTATACATAATAAATAAATCAATCTTTTTTTTTTAAAGTAACATATTCTAGGATGGCTTAAGAATGTGTCCTGCCCCTTCCAGTGGACCTGAGTTCTATTCCTAGCACCCAATTGTAGCAGTTCACAGCCACCTGCAGTTCCAAGGATCTGACAGCATGTTCTGTCCTCCAGAGGCCCTCCCCAACATGTGCCATGTACTCACAGACACAGATATACACACATGTAAAAATACAATATTTTAAACAACGGGATGTAGTGGGATCTCGATGGTGAGAGCACTGGCTGCCCTAAGCAGAGGAACCAGGTTCAGTTACAGCACCAACATGATTCACAGGTGCCTGCAACTCCAGCCCTAGAGGATCCGGTGCCCCCTTCTGGCCTCTGTTGGCACTTACATGCACACACCACACACACGTGCAGGCAAAGGCACCCATATACATAAAGTAAAAAATAAAAATATGCCAACCTGTGTCCAGGGGCTACTGCAAAAAGGCTGGTTGGTTGGTGCCAGCCATGTTTGTTGAGTGACTTAATGAACAGGACCCAAGGGTAGACACAGGGTCCCTTCTGAGCCTCTGCTCGATGCTCACCCTTTGCCTCCTGTCTCCCCCAAATCCTCCCACTCCCGGGCCAAGGCTGAAGCAGCACTCACAGCCACTCAAAAAGCCCAGGAAGAAGTGTGGATGGCCAGGATCACTGCCAAAGAGTTCTCGCCTTCCTTCCAGCACAGGGAAAACGGTGAGTTCTGCCTGAGCTGGTGGCTCTGAGGAACAGGGCCTGGGCAGCGGTTCCCAGTACCATCTGGGGCTGATTACCAGTGACACCCCTTGCTGAAGCCTATTCAGCAAACACGTGGGTGTGTGTGGTGGATGTCAGTGTCTTGATTCCAAGCCCCCAGCAGTGTAGACACTGCCGCTCCTCTTCTGGGTCCCTGGTGCGATTCTATAGCCAACTGCAGTGCTGGCTTTGTGCCCACTGTAGCAAGGGTGGCTGGAGGGTGCTGAATCTAGTCTCATTCAGCAATTATTGTTGTTTGTTTCTAGTACAAGATTTTATTCTGTAGCCCAGGCTGGCCCATCGCAATCCTCCTGCCTCCTCCCCCTCTGTGCTGAGTTTTGTTTAATCGTCACGTGCACTCGATGAAGTGAGACATTCACTTAGGGCCGGTGGCTTCCAGGTTAGAGAATCTAATGAGTGGGAGCCTGCGGTGCGTCCCTTGGAAGTCACCGCCCTTCCCGTCAGGGAGCTGTGTGAACACTACATGGAGGCACAGAGCCTCCTCCGTGGTGGGACAGTCAACTGCCGCGGGGGTTGTGTTGTGCGCACCTCCGAACACCCAGCTCTGTCTTACATCTCTCCAGCTTCATTGGGAAGTATCCTGGTCCCACAGAGCCTGAAGGCCGCATTGAGGTCACAGTCCCTCCTGTCTGCTCCCAGCTACTGTATACTAATTGGTGAGAATAGAAAGATGAGGGAGGCTATGGACTCAGGTGTGCCATGCCCATCTGGGTTCTCACACAGTCATGAAGAGGCCTTTGGGTCCAGGCTGAGGGTCAGAACTCATGTAGAGGGACTAGGCCTAGCTAGGTCAAAAGAGTCTTGCTGTCTGCTCCGCCTGCGCCTCTGCCCAGGACCCACTCTGGTACCCAGCTGTGACTACCACCTCCTCTTTCAGGTGTTTCTGATGTAGAGGGGGAGATGGCCAACAACTCTCTGCATAGTCTTCTCACCCAGCTGCTCCCAGCTTAAAGAGAAAGTCAGGAAAAGCCACGGTCCCCAGTGGAGGACCTGCCTCTCTGAGACGACAGAGTTAGACTGTTGTCTAAGTCAAAGGGCCACAAGCCCACATTCAGACTCCCAAGAAGATGATTTACACGTTGGACAGTGGGATGGAACCCTGCAAGCCTGCCCTGCAGTCAGGTCCTAAGGTCTCCCCTTCTATAGGTCAATATTTATCCAAGCAGTCAGAGGTTGTTAGGAAGCCATAGCATTGAGGTTCCTGGGCCCCATGACCTTTGGAGGTTTATCATGTCCCATGAGGTATAGGTCAGACTCCCAAACGAGATCCCCAAGAACAACTCTTTGCTTGGTCAGACACCCCCTTGTCTTCTTTCCCTGCCCTAGGATGGGCCTTTTGAAGGAAAACAGCAGCCTCCCCTGGGCCAGAGAGGATAGGACATTTAAGGGGCCTCCTGGGATCGCTAAGCCCACCGCTGGCTCCGTAACAGAAGGCATGGGAGGGATGATGGCAACACAGAAGCCTGGTGCCCTGAGTACCAGCAGCCTCAGCAGACAGGGCCCCATTTACCCGCTATGGCAAAGATGACCACCCTCCAGTGCCTTGGCTTTATGTGACAAACTGGGTTTCTGAGTATCTGGTTGTGTGTGCAGAGGTTGGAAAGGAGATCCCCATAGGAGTGCTCTGTGTGGTGTTATTTGTATGGGTCCCACACAGAGACCCATAGGGAGCCTCTGTGGGGTTCTCGTTGTTGCAGGGGCCGGTGTCCATCTCAAGGGACCTGGGGATGCTGTGATTTCCTCTGACAGCCCCAGCAGTCAGTTGCCCCAGGTGAGGCGTTTTCTGTGCTCCTCGATTCTCCTTGAAGTCACCGGTTATCTGTCTTTCTCATCGCTGTGATTCTAGGATGTCTCCTCTGCTCTGGTTGCTGCTGGGACCACAGCACTAGCTTGGGCCTCACCCTGCCGGCACACAGCCAGCTGCGAAGTTGTGTGCATGCGGAGTGTGTGGCTATTTCAGGAGCAGCACAGCAGTGGGCAGGGGGTGGGAGGTTCAGGAGTAGTTCTAGATTTAGCCCACATCACCGTGTCGGCTTTTTGGCTTGCTTTAAGACAGAGCCTCTGGCTGGGAATGTATCTCAATGGTAGAGTGCATTTGCCCAGTGTACATACGGCCTAAGTTCAGGCCCCAGCACCACTGAACAGGAAGAGCAAAGTTTTAGCCATGCCCATAAACACAGAACTCCAAAGCTTGCTACAGGAGGAGCACCAAGAGGTCATCCCAGCCTGGGCTACATAATATGGCTGTCTTTAGAGAGAGCATAGCATGGGAGATGCTATGTGAGCCTCAGGGCATGAGTTTGATCCCTGGATCCATGCTTTTTGGTTTTGTTTTTTAAAACATGGGCCACAGTGGCTCATGCTTTATAACCCCAGCACTGGGGATAATAGAGACAGGCAGATCCTCTGAGGCTAGTCGGACTAGCCCACTTGGTGAGCTCCAGGCCAGGGAGAGCCTATGTCCAAGTAGAATGAGGTGGGAGGCTCCTCAAGAAACCTGGGATTGTCCTCTGACTTCCATATGCACATGTATACATGTTCACCCATGCCTACACACATGTATACGTGTTCAAGCATACGATACATGCATGGGCATCCACAGAATGCACATCCACATGCACAACCAAAATCAATACGCAGAGTTCCCTAGATATGCAAAACGTAGGGACTCGCCACAGGCTGGCCTTAAGTGTGGGGTGGGACAACCAGAGGCTCACAGTGCAGGGTCCCTTTACCCTAGGGCTTCCAGCTGGGGTGAATGATCTGGGACATTCTTTCACTGCCTGAGGCCACCCGTACTCCCAGGGTAGAAATTGAAGAACGAACTTCAGCCCCACTCTGTGGTCCCAACATCCTGAGAAAGTAGGCAGGGTCTCTGTAGGTGCCACGCTGTCCTATGGGAATGAAGGGAGGTCAGGCAAGGCAGATGGAAAGTGAACGTGTCAGTGGTGACTGTGAGTGGCCTTTGGGAGGTTGGATGTCAGGCATCTCAAGACCTAGATGTCCCCTCCCAGCTCAGGGCTCTGTATAGTATGGCACATCCTGTGTTCTGGTCTGGGAAGGTGCCTTCTGATTGGTAGCATCACCACTTCCTTCAAGTTGTCTGGCAGTGGCGAATGGGTAGGAGAGACCCAGGGCTCTGGCTCATAAAGTTCCTGGCCCTGGTGAATTCTGTGGTCCTCTCTACACCTTCCAAGACCAGAGAAGCCTCACACTCTTCTGAAGTGACGGGCAGAATATGAGTCACCTGATCTAGACTTACATTCCCAGGAGCAACTACAGATGACTCCTGGTGGTCAAGTCACTTTGTTGATGAGTATGGCCTGGCCCCAAAGCTGCCCTTCACCTCTGCCTTGTGACACACCTATGGGTCTGGGGCTTGACTAAACATCCCAGAAGGATGTGGAACAGTGGGCTGGCATCAGGGCAGGACCTACCCTTGGCCAACTCTAATGTTAAGGCCTTTTCCACTTCCTTGCAAGGCTGGCTCAGCCAAGAAGTCATGTAAGTCCTTGTCATAAAAACACTAGAGTTCAAAGGTGACTCTACCCTAGTAAAAATGAGGCCCTGCTGGCCAGGCAAGCCTTCTTGTCCCCTCCTGCCATGCAGAGCCTGGGTCTCCATCCAGTCTTCAGCAAGGTGG
Source organism: Microtus oregoni (assembly GCF_018167655.1). Lineage (NCBI taxonomy): Eukaryota > Metazoa > Chordata > Mammalia > Rodentia > Cricetidae > Microtus > Microtus oregoni. The sequence goes on from NW_024543073.1 coordinate 41,235,890, forward strand.
TAATAGGACAAAGGGCTGGGTTGCTGGGTGCTGGACCCAGGCAGAACTGACTATTGTTACATGATTAATAAAAACCCAGAGACAGAAATTGGGGTTCAACCTGAAAGCCAAAGAAGTAAAACAGCCAGTCACTGGCTCTTACCTTGACCTCAGTCCGAAATGGCAATCCTGCCTCCAGGAATCTCAGAGTGAGACTGTGTGTGAGAGCTGTCTCCTCCCGTTTAATAATCCTCTCTAGTTCTAGGATTAAGGACGTGCACTACTACCACCTGGTTTCTATGGCAAGCTAGTGTGGCTACAGGGATTAAAGGTGTGTATCACTGTGGCCTGGTCTGTAAGCCTGGCCAGTATGGCTGCTTCATTCCCTGATCCTCGGGCAAACTTTATTATTAAAATACAAATGAAATGCCACTACCGAATACTTGGATTTTTTTTTTTTTTTTGAGACAGTTTCTCTGTGTAGCTTTGGAGCCTGTCCTGGAATTCACACCGTAGACCATGCTGGCCTAGAACTCAGAGATCCACCTGCCTCTGCCTCTGCACTGTGGTTAAAGGCAAGCACTACCCCTGCCTGTCTCCCCAGGGAATTTTTTAAAGCCCTTGCTTTTTTTTGGAGGTAGTTCAGTAGTAAAGCACTTGTCTAATGTGATCATTAGCATCACAAAGTCAAACATATGCATTTAAGAAACCTTCTACTTAGCCAGCTATGTGGCATACACCAATAACCCCAGCATTCAAAAGGCCGAGCCAGGAGACTCAAGATTGAGTTCACTCTAGGCTGTCCAGCAAGAAATAAGGGGGAAAGCTCCCTGAAGCCTACCGTCTAGTTGAGCAAACTTCTTGGTCTATTATTAGCCAATGTCTCTGGCAAACAAGGAGCACACCCCTTTCGTGTGGAGTCTCGTGGGTTTGAGATGTGAGCTAGAAGGTGCTTGTGTGTAGTCAGCAGGCTGGGTACCTGTCTACTCAGAGGATGAACTGCAGAGCTGGAGGGTGCGGCCAGATGTGCTGGCCTCGCACAAGCAGGCCTGGCTGAGACTTCTGCAGTGCTGGCTAATGCGCTTCTCTCTAAACTGCTGGCTGTCCAGGGCAGAGGCAAAGCCTCCTCTAGGATGGCCCTGTGGAGGTGAGGTGCAGGAGCAGGCAGTCGGCCAGGCAAGGGCTGTGATGGGGGTGACAGTGAGCCACACTGAGAAAGGCTTCAGGAAGTGCTGGGGGAAACAAGGTACTGTAGGCAGCAAGTAGGCCTACAAATAGGTGAAGAGCAGGAGAAGATTCCAGGTGACCCCTTGGAGAGCTTCCCGTCAGGTTCATGAGAAAGATCAGTATAAACAGCAAGGGTACCAGTGAGCAGCCCTGCAGGAGGTTAAGCCTTCTCGACCGTGGCTGTTGGCTACTCTCATTTGGGCACCAGTGTGGAAGGAGGCCCTGTACTGGCATTGCTCTCACCTGTCTTCTCTGTTCCAGGGTTCAGCTCCCATCTTGGTCATCGTGGTGTTCCTGCTCAACACTGGAGTCGCCATTTTGTTTATCAACTTTTTCATCTGACGAGATTGTTGTGACCACGGAAGCAATGATGAACAAAAAGTACGTTAAAAGCAAAACAGAAAGGGGAATCTTGACTCAGACAGCCCTATGACTCCTGTCTTTCCACGGAAGAACAACATGACTGGGTATCACTTACAGTATGCCTTTTTTTCTGGGTAATGTTTTTGGATTTTAGCCAAAATTCTTTGGTTGTATAACACGATGCTGTGTGGCACGGCAGGAGGAGGCCGGCATGCTGTCCTTCCAGTGTGGTGTGAAAGGGTCCCGGGGATGTGGAAGGCATGAGAGGGGGCACCTTCACCAGCGTGCCCGTCTAGCCGGGGAAGGGGGAGGACAGCAAGGCAGCACAGCTGTGGAAAGCCAGTGGCTTTGCCCTCCTCTCTGGAGTAGCTGCTGGGAGTGAGGGCCCGGGCCCAGGGACAGGGTGTCGTCCTCGCCTCTGTCTCCATGGAGTCTGTGCTGCGTACCTGTGGAGGGAGAGGGAAGCCCCTGCTCTTCTTCCCAACAGACCATGATCCCTCTTCCAGCAAAGTCTGTTCCGCTGCTGTCCTCCGCTCACTCGTTTATGGTCCTGTCCAGCCATCATCCCTCCAGACCCAGGGAGGCCATGCTGCAGACGTTCAGGGCTAACCCCGACCTGGCCAGGCACATCTAAGCCCTGATGCCAAGGGGCTATGGCCCACATGCCCCGGACAGCCTGACAGCACACCTGGGCTGAGAAGGTGGCGTTTTGCACCTAGTATTCAGGATGTATATTTAGGCTTCCGTGTCCCTGGCAGTGACGCCCCATGGAGGACGTCACTTCTCACTGACCTCCACAGGGTCTCACATCTTTGCACTGTGCCTGCCTCGACTACCCCAACAGATATACATAATTCCCTCCAGATACCTCAGTGCTACTCCAGAGCGAGTCTGGTCCCGGAACAGGAATGTGGTTGAAGCCAGTGGCTTGAATGTCCTGGAGACTGTTGCATACCCAGCACTCCCGGATGTACAATGTAACTTGTTTCAGTCAAACAACAGGTTCCTCATGTCTCTGCCTTCTCTACCAGGGTTGTTCCCTCATCCAAACAAACGAACAAGGGATGCCAGCTCGACTGGTACCCGTGGCTCCGTCAGTCTTCTTGGGTGCAGCCCGTCTGTCTTATGGACTCTGCCGTGCTTTGCTCGTTTTCAGTCAGCTGTTCTCTGCTACCTTTCGGGCAGATTTCTTTACTACAGTGCACTGGATTGCTATATTTCTAACCAGAAATAGACTACAGATTAGAGCGTGTTCTAGCAATGCTCAGCTTTATTGTTTCCGTTATCCACCCTGTTCCCTAGCCACTGCCTATCCCTTCTCCCAGACTGATGTGGATCAGGGGTCAAGGTCGGGGAGAGGCTCAGCAGGGGCCCTGATGCATTCCTGGTGTCTCTGAAGGGTTCCATCTTTTTGTATGGCTTACTTTTCCATTCACTTTTTTTTATTATCAAGAGGTTGCTGCAGATCTGGCGTGAACCACAAGAGCCGTCCCTACTGGACTATGTGAATTGTAATTCTGTCTGCTGAGGTGAGGGGCTCAGTGTGCATCCCAGGAGCCATATGACCCAGAGGGGTGCTGATTCATGAAGGTGGCATGGTCACTCACGTCACCCTGGCAGATGCACAGCCCTCACGTGCCTAAGAGGCTCTCCCAGGGCACAGCACTCATCCACGCATCCGCTGTGACTAATGTTACCACAGAAGCAAATCCACAGCCTGGCACTCCTCTGACAGCCTGCAGCACATGCAGCACAATCAATTCTCTAGTCCTGGTGGATTCTAGGCAGAGGTGATGGATCCCGAGATGCACACTGGGTCCTGGGGGCTCTAGCAAGCTGCCCTGCAGTGAAGGAGACACCTAAGGCTACTGTTCTCCCCTCTGTGCAGAGCCCACCTCCTCCCTGAAGGCAAAGTGGATGCAGCATGTTGGGCAAGAGGAGGATGGTGGCTGGTGGGGACAGAACAGCATGTCGCTCTGGCTCCCAGGGTACACAGCATGTGATGGGTTTTAACTAAGATCCAGCTCAATCTCAGAAGACAAGCACACTTCCTTCCAGAATGAGAAATCCTTCCTGGAGGAGGAAGACACCCAAGGTCTTTCGTGCCTGTAGCAAGGCTGTACGGCTGGGGAGCATTGAGTCCTGTACACTGAAGGCTCATGCTGGCACATATGGGGTGCATGGATGAATCTTGCCATCACAATACCAAGTTCTAGGAGTCCCAATGTCACAGACCAGGCAACAGCACAGAACCCAGGATAACTGGTCATGATGGTGATGACCAGAAATCCCACACAGCACCCACAATGCAAGGGTCACACACAGGATCTCAGGGAGCACAGACAGCAGACTGTTTTCCATGAAAATTTCTGCCTTGAACCCAACTACTGACAAACACCCGACACCAGGCTCCTCCCCATGTGAACGACAGCCATGGCTACCTCTGGCCTGGTCGGTACCCAGGGCAAGCAGAACACAGCCACACATCCCAGTTCCAGTTTCTTCCTGCTCACTGGCCAAACAGGTCCAGTTTAGACAGAACACAGGGCCACCCTCAGGGAGACTGAAGACACTACTTGGAGCCCACAGAGTGAGCATCAGGGATGAACATTCAAAGAGATGAGAGGTTCCTGGGTGAGTCTTGGTTGCCCTCCACAGCCCTTGAATGGCTGGGCAGTTCTAGGCAGGAACCCTTCCACCAACATCAGGCAGGCCCTGTCGTACATCTGCGCCTGCCCTGCTCCAAGGGTCTCTTAGCTGTTTGTTTTGTCCCTTGTAACCGTCCTCAAGACAATGTGGGGACGTTCTGCTCTCTTCCAGCTTAAGCTCACTTTTACTTCCCGCTCTTGTCCTCCCACTGTTGCAGCCTCCAGTCCCGGAAGCTCAGCACAAAGTACCTCCTAGAGTCCAACATGTCTCCACGCTCTACGAGCAACTGACAGCCACAGGCTCTGCAACTTTACTTCACCATAACAGTGAGTTAGCACACAAAGAAGGGATTGTGAGCCCTTAGCTGTGCTGTCTCACTGAGGTCAGCTGCAATCAAACGTCCCAAGTGCCAAGAACTGTCTGTCCTATGTACCTTGGCCTTTTTTTTTTTTTTTTTTTTTTTGGTTTTTTGAGACAGGGTTTCTCTGTGGCTTTGGAGCCTGTCCTGGAACTAGATCTGTAGACCAGGCTGGTCTCGAACTCACAGAGATACGCCTGCCTCTGCCTTCCGAGTGCTGGGATTAAAGGCGTGCACCACCGTCGCCCGGCTGTACCTTGGCCTTTAAAGAAGGAAAGGTATAGCTGCCTTTGTTGAAATTACAAACAACGCTAGCTAAGTGCATTCCAGTGTGAATTCTGGGAACAGGCCCTCAAGACTCAAGCTCCCTCTCCCTGGGGAGCTGGGTGAGGCCTTTGTGACAGCAGGAGAACAAGGGTGCAGGTATGTGGCAGGAAGGGAAGCCCTTCAAGTGCACTGGCAGCCCTCACGTGGCCAAGCGCTCTCCAGCCCTAGTAGGCACTGCTTCTGGAGTCTGCTTCTTCACCCCCCCCACCCCCCCAGTGTGGCCAGGCTGAAATGCTCAGTTCCTTACCAAGCCTCAGAGAAATATTGGGACTACATCAAGGTGGGGGTGGGTACATTCCACAGGAGCTGGCCTGTTGGGACATGGTTTCCAAGGTTGTCTGAACAGGCAAGGCCACACACATCTACCTCACTTCTGGGCTGGCCTGTAGCCCATCCACCCCAGACGGCACGTCAAGATGCTGACACCCATGTGTAGGGTAAGCACTTGAGGGTGACTCATCCTGCCCTTTGTCCTAACCCACCCAGCTGCAGATGGGTCTCCGTTAGGTGCTGGTCCCCTTCCCTGTTGACAGTGCCTGCTGACCATGTGGCTTTCTGTCTACTTTGGTGACCCTGACCCAACTTTGGTGAAGGTCATCCCTGTACCAGAGCTCTCTCTATGGGTGAAGTCTGAGGCTCTTGAGAATCATGTTCTAAAGGCATACATAGTAGCTTTCATGTTGCAGCCTCCCCTGAACTGTGCAGAAACAGAAACAAGCAGTCTGTGGAGTACACAGTTCAACTCTGCCCACCAAAGGGCTCTGTTCTCTCCCTCCCACCACAGGCCATTCTGAGTCCACTACTATCCAGGGTGGGTGGGCAGACACTGAGTAGAGGCTGAAGACTCGGGGCACAAGGTGGCACCAGGTGCACACAGCATCACTCCTTCCTCCAACCATGAGACCCAATGGCTGGCAAACGCCGCCAGCCCGATCACTGCCCCCCACTCGGGGCCCAGGTATCTGTAGATGCTGTAGACGCAGGTCCACGGACAACACCGTTATACACAGTGGCTCTCTGGGCTGGCACTCCTGAGCCTGCTGTTGCCCACGGGTCAGCCCTCCCTTCCAGCAGGCCAACTGCACCATTCAGCACTCCCGAAAGGAAAGCCACCCAGGTGACCTGAGAACCGTGTGCTGAGCTTCACGAGACCACAACACTGGTGTAGACGCTCTTCCGTGACTGAGGCAAGCAACAGTCTTCATCCGCTTTACCTTTCTCTGCTCTTTTCTTGCTGCATGCACACCACCCGCTAATGCAACTGCTCTGCAGGCAAGGCTGTTCTGGCCTTGGCCGCCTCAGCTGGAAACAGCTTGGTTAGTCAAAAACTGGAAACAAATCCTCTCTAATGAATGTAACTTCCAATCAGATTTCACACTGGAAGCAAGGGAAACTAAAGATTCAAAAGTCTCTGCTCCTTTACTTAATAAACTCATTTAAGACCAAAGGAAGCTCGTCTCATTTCATCACAAACCTTTCTGAGACCCCTGCCGCAGGTGCAGTCCCTCGTGGACTGGAACAGGATCCCCAATAGAACACCCTGCCTGAAAGTTCTATACTGTTAACGCCTCGTTTCAGCACCAGGTGGGAGCACAAGGTGCTGGAATCGCTCACGATGCACTCCACCTTTGGGAGGGCAGAAAGAGGGTAAAGGCAGGGCTGAGCCCTCCTACAGCCTGAGCCTCCTTCCCATCAGAGCGGGGCACCCATCTCCCTCATCCTGGACAGGCCCCAGTGCTTCTGAGTCCTGCCTCTGGCACCTGAGACCAGTAGACAAGTTCAAAAGACGCTCCACTGTGCCTACCACTGTGCCTGTGCCGACAGCTACCCAGGTAACTGAACAGGAACCCCAACTCTCCTGTCCTGAAGCCTGGGATTAACAGACCAGCACCTGCCTCTCAGACCTCAGAGCAACTTGGGAATGATACTGTGGTGGGCACCAACTTCAGCCATACTGCCATCCTACCTGTGGGCACCTGAGTGGAGGCTGCCTCTTCCTGGACCCTACAGCCCCAGTGTTCCCAGAAGATAGTGACAGACCCTGCACTATGGGTAGTGCCTCTCCCTAGAGATGCATTGCAGGTTTACTCTCCAATCTCAGAAAAGTGAAGGATGGAAATGAGGGAAGGGGGCGTGGAAGGCACATCTTTAATCCCAGAGCTCAGGAGGTGTGGAGGTATTTGAGTTCAAGGCCAACCTGGTTGTTGCAGCAAGTTCCGGGTCAGTCAGGAATACATAGTGACACTGTCCAAAAAAGTAAATTAATTAAAAAAGTAGCCGGGCGGTGGTGGCGCACGCCTTTAATCCCAGCACTTGGGAGGCAGAGGCAGGCGGATCTCTGTGAGTTCGAGACCAGCCTGGTCTACAAGAGCTAGTTCCAGGACAGGCTCCAAAACCACAGAGAAACCCTGTCTCGAAAAACCAAAAAAAAAAAAAAAAAAAGTAAAGGATTTGGGGCCAACGGCAGACAAGGATAAAATGGGGATGTCATGATTTCTGAGCAGTGATGGAGAGAGCGACCACCTCTGAGTACCAGCCACCAAAGGCAGGCTCCAGTTCTGCCTGGTCTGCACTGGCCTGGGAGAAGATGCGAGGCACATGGAGCAGGTCTGACCCAGGAACCAGTGACTTGTGCTGTGACCCACTTTGCTCCTGCTAGCACTGAGAGTACATAGGTGTGTGCCAAGTGAGTCCCTCTCTATCCCCCAGGCTCTTCTCAGGGAAGCCTGGCCCAGAGTCAAGAGCAGAGGTCCCTACAGGGCAGGGCACAGGCTCTCATAAGAGTCTCATTCCATACAGAGGTCTCACCCAACCCAGCTTACTTGGATCCATCTCTACCAAGGTTTTCCATTCTTCCATCTTGTGAAGGTCAAGGCAGTAGAGGTCACTAAGGGTCACCTGGTGATCACCAGCTTCAAACATGCCACCAGAGACATAGAGCTGTCCATGCTTGACTTCCAGCATGGCATTTAAACGCAGACATGGCTCCTGCCCAGTGCTGCTGGCCTCCAGAGCACTTGTCTTCAGCCTTAGGTGGGGATCGCACCACCAGCAGCCCAGAGGGAGCAAGCACTTGTTTGATGGTGATCACTGTCCCATCTTCAGCCACCACCTCTTTTATCACCTCCAGTAGCTCGGGAGCACCAGGCTCTTCTTCTTCTCTGACTTGGGGCCCTGTTAACACAACTCAAGCTGCACAGCAGGGCAGTAAGAGCCCTCCCTCTACCACACCAGTCAACATGCCATCTAACACGCTATCCCTGGAAGAGGTGTGGAGCAGCGCAGGCGTGAGCAGACATTCCAGGTAGCCAGGATGGCAGCGAGGAACAGCCTCCTAGCCTTCACTGTAATGAGGGACAGTCATTCCTGAGTCCCACACTGGGAAGCACCCAGGTGAGACCAGGCCTGGCTAACATACAGACAAAGGTGTCTGAGGCTCTTCTTGGGAAATCCTACCCATTCACACTGTCACTCACAGAAGGGATGCAGATCACTCCCCGCCAACAACAGGGCTGGATGTCAGGAGGGTCAGAACTCCACCCTGACCCTCAAGACCATGCAGGACCCTCCGTCACCAGCACTAAGGTACCCTCCTACTGGGTTCCCCTGCAGGAGGACATGTACTCTGTCTCCCTGGCCACTCTGAAGAGTACAGCTGAGTGGCTCTGTAGTAGCCACCATCGTCTGGCAGAACACCACGTTCACAAGATGTCATTTACTGAGCTATATTCAAATATTCCAGCTATGACCACCTCCACCTAACCTGGACCTGCTTCCTGTTCTAGACACAAGACCCACTTCATCCAGAGGCTGCAGTGGGCGTTTCATACAGAACAGCCCCTGAAGGACATCTTGGGGCCTGAGGGCCAAGGAATCTGCAGATAGAAGGCTAACCTACACACTGAGTTCAATGCTCTGGGCAATGTCGAAGACCCTGAGTGGCCATGCCTGGTATAGCTTCTCAGAGCAGGGGCAAGGTTTTCTATCATATCGTATCTACGTCTATCATAGACCCTTCCACGAGGCTGAGCCCACAGCAGGTACTAGTGCTCGCATACTGTGGGCACTCAGAGCCGTTTCTTTGTACAGATGCCAGGGCGACCTGGGACGATCACCTGCTAGTCTGTCTGCTCCAGGTAGGTCCTGGGCAGCAGCTGTTGACAAGGAGAACAGAAAGGGGGATGGAAACAGGGCTGAGCTCAAGCAACAACAGACATTAACTGGCACAGAGAACCTGACATGCTCAACATCTCGGCTCTGCCAAGGAGTACACCAAGAAAGAAGAGGGACCACAAGCCTAGTCACCCAGGACCCACACAGAAGAGTACATGGGCCTTAAAAGGAAGCAACAAGGCTCGAGAGTGGGTAGGAGACAGACAGGTAATATGGAAGACTCTCAGGAGCCTAGGCTACCTTTAGCTATGCTGCGAACCAGCGACTCCCGGCAGGATCGTAGATATATAAGTCACTAAAGGATGAGCCCTCCAGGCTCTCCTCCTCCTCCTCCTCCTACCACAGGCCCCCCGAAGAACAGTATCTGAAAATTTGGAGCCAGGGCCACAGAAAAGCCAGAGCTTGGAGTAGGCTTGATCCCTGACAGGTTAATCCGGGCCTAAGCCCATTTGCCTGTCAAAGAAAACAGAGGAAGGGGAAAGAGGGAACACTAAGAACCAGGAAGAACACACAGAGAGCCTGGGGCACCTGGGATGAGGCCAATTGTGAGTTTTTGAAACTGTTTAGGCATGGAAACTCACTTTGCCCCCCTTGTAGGAAGAGGGGATGCCAGTCAACCACCCTCAAGGTGGTTCACAAAGCTCAGCTGTGTGACACCAGACCTCACCTTCTAAGGGAGCCTGGAAACAACGACTGAACGGCAGAGAGAGACAGATGTGGAGGTGCCGTCTTGCTAGAGGAGGATCATGGGCTAAAATATACCTCACTGGGGTCCTAAGCCAGTTCACCCAGCCCTGGACTACACCACCTCTCATCAGGGACAGCTGCTCTCAGCTTTCCCAACAGGTGTCAAATTCTTCTGACACATGGAAAATGTCTTCCCGTTACTTCTGGAAGAAAGAACTGAGATTATCCCTCACCAAACATTAAAAAAGTGCTAGTAGCCAAGCATTGGAAGTGGCCGACTAGGCCCATGGTGTGTGGGTAGGACTCTGGGCCTGCCCACTAGTGGTCCCCAGTCAACCCGTCACAGCAGCAGGTGCTGTGGTGAGGGAGCCGAAAACACCAACATGAAGTTATGGAGGCCCACCATCTCACACTGTGCATCTACAGAGGGAGCACTGCTCATAGCACAGGACTCCCTTATCATGGGGCTACTTGCTGGGCCCACTGTCCAGCCTCCAGGTTCCTGCCAACACTGGCAAATGACTCACATTTGAGCACACAGTATAACATATCCTAGTAATGTCTGTGTGCTCCTGAGTAAGAAAACACTCTTTAAAATGTCAAGCAAGGACAGGACCACAGCAGCTCCTCCTTCCCATCTCTCACACTTCATCTGCCCTCACATATGGTTCCACACCTTGGGGCTGAGCACGCATGTTCAGGGAGTCCACCCAAAAGTGTCCTCCCCAATCTTACCTCTAAGAATGAAGACTGTACCCGAGAATAACACAAATACAACATGGGGTTTTCGAGGGGGACACAGTGGCTGAGTGACCTGGGCTCCTGCTGCCTTCCAGGACACATGTCACATAAGGCACCACGGTCCAACCACCCCTGAGAAAGCTGATTTGGTCCTTGGCTCTAGACAGTCAACGGGGAACTCAATGCAGCTCCCATTTTGATCAAAGGGACACACAGTCTATGCTTCTGCCCAGAGGCTAAAGATAACCCACCCCAAGACCACACATCCACAACACAATCCTCAAGCACAGCAGCACCAAGAGTTGAAACTGAATACCGACTTTCCAGACAAGATGTGTTCATTGGTGAAACAGTGGCATTACCGTTATGGGGACAGTAACTACTGATTGGAGCTGAGGCTGCTCCACAGGAGACAATTCATGCCTGGTACTGTAAACTCAGTCAAAGGCCCCTGGTTCGAGGGGTCACAGGCCCTAGGCTACTACTGTTCTGCTAAATGGACACATTGCCTCTCTTGTCTTTTTTTTTTGGTTTTTTCGAGACAGGGTTTCTCTGTGGTTTTGGAGCCTGTCCTGGAACTAGCTCTTGTAGATCAGGCTGGCCTCGAACTCACAGAGATCCACCTGCCTCTGCCTCCCAAGTGCTGGGATTAAAGGCGTGCACCACCACCTCCCGGCTGCCTCTCTGTCTTCTAAATAGTTATGCTTCTACCCACAGACCAGTGCTGCCCTCTACCATGGTCAGAGAAGCGTCTCTCCGCAGTGGGCAACAGTAAACACAGGAGACTCACAGCTAGTCACAGAGCTGAGAATAAGTGGCTGTTGAGTGCTTGGCCCTAAATAGGATACTGAGAGCAACCCCACCTCCTAAGGCTCAGGAACATCACTGAAGAGGCGACAGAAAGAATGTAAGAGCTTGGGGAGAGGAGGAGTACTGTGAAAGGCGTCACATGTTTAGGACACGACACAACATTACACTCGTGAAACTCAGAGCAGCTGTGGTCACTTGCAAAGGACCTGCGTAAGATCAAGCCAACAAGGTTTATCACTATTCTGGCAGGCTGTGCTAATTGGACACAGTGGGTTACAAAATGCAAAAAAGAAAGAGCATTAAGGTGGGAATGGGCATGCTGGGAGATGTCTAGGATGGGGAATTGTAAGAGCTGGCTTTGTTCTAGATGTACTGTAAATGGATGTGTCAAAACAATAAATACAGGATATTCTTTTATTTATTTATTTATTTATTTATTATGTATACAACCTTCCTTCCATGTGCACCTGCAGAAGAGGGCGCCAGATCTCATTATAGATGGCTGTGAGCCACCATGTGGTTGCTGGGAATTGAACTCAGGACTTCTGGAAGAGCAGTCAGTGCTCTTAACCACTGAGTCATCTCTCCAGCCCAATTAAAGAAAGCAAAGACCCACAAGTTGTAGACTACAGAGCTTGTGGGGCAGAAAGGACTATGTGGGGGCCCAACAGCGGGGTGTATTCACTGCCTTGCAAATAAAGCACGTGACAGTCAACACGGATCTCTGACTCCACACACTCACATACGTGAAAGGACATGCACACAAACTCACGTTCAGGCATGACCCTGTACTTTTCTACGAACTACACAAAACATAACGAAGAGTCAGGGACACAGCTGCGTGAACACAGGTGATCAAACAAGTGTGCTGGAACAGGAAAGACGGAGTCCCAGGGCACGCAGGTGGTCACTGAAAAGATTCACGTTAACTCTGTGAGAATTTTTGAAATACAAAGGATTTTTAAATAAAAGAATATGAGCTAGTCTTTGTTTTGTTTTTTAAACCCTGGATTTATGGCAATGTCAGGAATGGCAAAGTACCAGTAAGGAGCAGGGCAAGTGGGTGACCAACGCTTACAGATACCGCACTCCAAAAGCCAAGAGACTCCCAAGCACTGGCTTGGGAACACAGCTACAGCAATGGCTGCAGACACAGAGAGAGGACACTATGCAGTCCTTTTATCGGCTAGAATGTAAACCCAGATTGTTCCCCTGGCAGTGCTCCTGGGAGGTTGGCATAACATGAACTAACCTTGCATCCCCAACAAACACGTAAAAGCTGGGCTTGGCAGCCAGCATCTATAACCCTAATCCCGGGAGACAGCAGAGGCACAGCCAACTGACCAACTCCATGTTCAGTGTGAGGCCTGTCTTAAAACAACCAGGTGGAGAGCAGCTGAGAAAGATGCCTGATGGGAACCTCCAGCCTACACACCCACCCACAACCACATGCCTACATAAATTCACATCCACATGAACACACACCACCACACACCCCCACCCACACACCCATATCTGTATGCTTAAAGAGGAGCGGACCCATTACCACTGCAGCTTACAGCTCAGAGCAAGGCTGCTCCCATCTCAATAGAAACCCCTCTCAATTCTAAGCACAGGGGCCCTTACCTGCTTTGAGTAGCCCCCATAGATGGCAATGCTGCCCTGGAGTGTGACAACCATCAGGCAGCCTGATCTGGGTGTGGATCCAGGGCCTGAAGGGGACAGCTTGCTCCACTGGAAGGTATCCAGGCTGAAGGCGTACACATCACTGTAGTAGATATAGTCCCTGGTGGGGAAAAAAGGACACAGGTCACCACAGAGATGACAGGGGAAGGCAGGGTCATTAGTGCACCAATTATACTGAAGGCAAACTTGTGTTTCACCTAGACATCTGCTTCAAGTTTAAATCCAAATGAAAGGCTGAAGATCCTGAATTTATAGAAGAATCAGAAACAACTCCAGTCACAATCACAGTATAACTTACTATGAAAATTGTCCATTTCCTACCCCAGTGACATCAGGCAAATTTGGCTACTGAGTGTGACAATGATCACAAGGCAGAAGACTGACCATTTGGTAAGAACTGAGGCAGGGATGGGCAGGGACAGAGCAATGCACACAGGCCAAGGGCAGGAACAGACCCTTCGCACCTACCACCAGGCAGGAATGGGAGGCTCCACCTAATGCTCACTCTGCTCAGAGCCACGGACTCAGACACCAGAGTACTCAGTACATAGGACTCTTGAAAACAAAACAGGGAGGCTGGCTATTCTGGGGTGCCTGTCACTGAACAGACACTGGCCTCAGCTATGAAGAGGAGCTCAACTGTCCACTGTGAGCCCTGAAGGCTGTAGTGGGAGAGCTGGCATAGGCAGGCTCTGCCCCCTCATATGCACAAGGTGGAGGGCTGAAACTGCAGGGGCAAAGCTGGCACAAGGTAGTCTGCCTCTTCTGCTCTAGAGGAATGCTAAGAAGCAATGGGAAATGCTAGTTGCCCCTCAAACCCACAAAGTCCTTTACAAAGGCACATGAAGGATGGGAGGCTCCAGGTTTCTAGGAGAATTACTATAATCCAGTTTTCTCCAATTTCAAACTCCACTTTCAGTTTTTTAAAAAAAAAGTCTACTCTGAATTGAAGATAAATAAGAATTCAGAATGGTGGTATTTAAAAGTCAGGCTAATTTAATAAGATGGTGACTGCATTCTCCGTAGGACTGTCATTTTGTCTGTATGCCTAAGTGTTTCCTAAATAGGTTTGTACTTAAAAAAACCGCTTATTTCCGCTTATGTGCATTTATATGTACATGTCTGCATGGGTGTGCAGGGGCTGGTGAGGGCATTCGACATCCTGGAGATGAAGCTACAGGCAGCTGTGAGCTACTAGACATGAGTGCTGGGAGCTGAACTCTGGAAGAGCAGCAAGTGCTCTTACCTGGCGAGCCAGCTCTCCAGTCCCCTAAAGAATCATTAAAAACCACTGTGAAATGGTGATCCACAATCTACACATCTGTAAGAGGGAAGGGTTACTCTGGTTCGCACACAACCATGCACACAGTAGGTGCCGACTTAATGTAAGGACAAGCCCATGTTTTCCTCAATACTTCATGTGGCTGTCACACACTGTCGCTGCCAAGCCATGACCCCAGGAAGTTAGTGAGAAGTGCTCCTATGCTGATCAGATTGTTTGGTCCATGCAACCTCTACCCTGTGCTCCAGAAGAGGCCCAACCTCGTGCTTTCATGGAAGCCACCAAAAAGAATTAACTGTTACTTCCAGGCCACTATCTGAAGTCCACTACGACCTGAAGGACCACCTGTTGATCTAAAATGAAGAGGAGGGAAAAAAAACACTATTAAGTTAGGTATTTTTGTGGGTTTTTTTTTCTGTTGCTGTTTTCATTTTTTGAGACAGGGTTTCTCTGTGCAATAGCCCTAGCTGTTCAGGAACACGTTCTGTGGACCAGGCTGGCCTTGAACTCAGAGTTTCACCTGCCTCTGCGTCCCAAGTGCTGGGATTAACGGCGTGCATCACCACCACCTGGCTGATTTTTTTAATTTAATTAGCATTTGTGTATGTGTGGGTGGGAGTTTAGTTCACATGTACGTTTGTACACTATGTGGGGTCCTGGTGCACTCAGGAAGCCAGAAGAGGACATCAGATCCCCTGGGACTGGAGTTACAGCGAGTGTGATCTGCCATGTGGTGCTGGGAACTGAACCCTGGTGCTCAGGAAGAGCAGCCAGCACTCTTGACTACTGAGCTATCTTCAGCTCTTGATTTTCATTTTCAATACACTTAGTAAGTTCCCTTCATTATCTCTTCAATTACTAGACTCGACCTAACAGTCCTGCCTGATGCTATAGGGCTTCTGGAGGGGTAAGAGGGTAGATCAGTGGTAGAATACTTCCTTAGGAGTGTGTGAAATCCCTGAGTTCAACTCCTAGACAGTAAAGACTTTCAGAAATAGCAGAATCTCTGACTTGGAATAAATGTTTTTCAGGCAAAAAATACTAGGTTGGATTCTGTTAAAGAAAGAATTCAAAATATGCTAAGATAGATAGATAGATAGATAGATAGATAGATAGATAGATAGAGATAGATAAAGTCAGGTATGCTCAGCAGTGGTGGTACACTCCTTTAATTCCAGCACTAGGGAGGCATGCCTCTTTTTGAGTTCCAGGCCAGCCTGGTCTGCAGAGCAAGTTTTAAGGCAGTTAAGGTTACACAGTGGTAGCACAGGCCTTTTATCCCAGCACTTTGTGAAGCAGAGCCAGGTGGATCTCAGTAAGTTTGATGCCAGCCTGGGTCTACAAAGTGAGTTCCAGGACAGTCAGGATTGTTACACTGAGAAACCCCATCTCGAAAACAAACAAAAACAAAACAACACAAACACACACACTCAAGTCAGACGTGGTTGCCTACATCTTTAATCCTAGTACCGCAGAGACTGAATTAGGCAGATTTCAGTGAGTTCAAGACGAACCTGGGATACATAGAGAGATAGTAAATAAATAATAATAATAATAACAACAACAACAGCAATATTGTTAAAGGAAGGGGTCAGAGCACTGGTTAAGATACTGGCTGTATTCCAGAAAATCCTGGTTAAATTAGCATCACCTACACAGTGGTTCACAACCAACCTTCTCTAATTCCAGATATAGACATTCTCTTCAAACATTTATATGCATACAATCAAAACATTCACATACATAAATGCTACAAAACAAACAAACAAAAGAACCAGTATACAATAGGTTAGGTATGGTGGTGCACATCTTTAATCCCAGGCATTTGGGAGAGAGAGGCAGGTGTATCTCTATGAATTCAAAATTAGCCTGGCCTGCATAGTGGATTCCCGTACAGACAGAACAACATAATGATCTTGTCTCAAACCCCTTCAACAAAAAAAGAAAAGAAAAAAGTCTGAGCCTATAGAATAGTTGTCACACAAGCACAAGGACCCAAAATCAGATTTTTTTTTTAACCAAAATCAAAACAAAAATAATCAAAAAACACCACCAAGTTCAGCATAGTGGTGTGCACCTGTGATCCCAATGCTGGGATGGAGATGGGTGGGTCTGGGCTGGCTGGTCAGGCTCCTTGCCCACTGGTGAGCTCCATGATCAGTGAGAAACTGTCTCAAAGTATGGTGGAGAGCATAAAGAACACACCAAAAAAGAAAGTCAGGCTGTGGCGGTGCGTGCCTTTAATCCCAGCACTCGGGGGACAGGAGTTCAAGGCCAGCCTGGTCTACAGAGTTAGTTCCAGGATAGGCTGGCTCCAAAGCTACCACAGAGAAACCCTGTCCTGAAAAACAAACAAACAAACAATCAAAAAGACACCAAATATTGACCTCTGGCCTCAACACACACATTACTTCTCCCCCTCACACACAATAAACAAATAATAGGAACAAAAATACAAACTTTCCAACTGTAAACTTAAGTGGGAAATCCACTTTACTCTGTCAGACAAAGTTGTTCTTTTTATTTAAATCAGTTTAAAATATTTCATATCAGAGAAAAGTGTTCATAAGAATGGAAGGCAACATTACATAAGATTCTAATCCGGGGTTTTGAGCAGTTTTATTATTGTCTGTCTTCTACATTCCCCAAGCTTTCCACAGTGAACGCACATCACTCTGGTAAGCGAAAGAGAGAAGACAGAGAGGAGCATGGGGAAAGGGTGGCAGGAAAGAGTGCCTGTCACTGTAAAAGGCTGCTGGCTGCCAAAGACAGACCAGAGCCCAGACAGAGGTTCTCTGAGGTCTGCTCTGTCAGAGCCTCTCTTCCTGCCAAGGAGTGGGTGCTCTGCCTCCAGGCAGCAATCTCACCAGCCCTCCCACTGCTCCAAAGCCAAATGCAGGAAAGTCAAGTTGCTACAGGCAGTTACACAGGATTTTATGTGAAAACCCCACAAAGTGGGGGCTGGCTCAGAGGACAGATGACTCACAAATTAAAAGCACTTGTTGCTCTTCTAGAAGATGAGAGGTCAGTTTCTGGCACCCACACTGGGTAGCTCACAACTACCTGTAATTCCAGCACCTGAGGATCCAATGCCCTCATCTGGCTTCCACAGGCACCTGTCTCCACATCCCCTCCCCCACACACAAAATAAAATAAAACTTTAAAAAGATCCCACAAACAGCAAGATTCCTAACAAATGCATCCGCCCAGAATGTCAACATTGAAAGGATCCTGCCCCGAAGCCACCCTTCACGAGTGCTCAGATGCAGCATTTGAAGCACAGCACAGGGTGTCTGCTGGGGTCTTCCCTAGCTCAGTCCAGAGTAAAGACTGTCCCAAATGCTTGACTATACCCACCACATCCCCAGCATCCCTGTTAAAGTCACCCAGGATGGCCAGTATGTCTACAGAAAGTCAACCGGAAATCAGTACCTTCCAAACACCATTTTCTAGGGACTCACCCTCAGGCACCCTTTTAGGTGGTCACATGCGGCTCACCCTCTACTCTATCAGGAAGGGCAGCTTTAGAGCCAAATGTGCTTCACCCTTCCTTACAGCCCTATACAGAAAATCTCATTAGACTGGGGGATACACAATTTGTCAACCAATTTATTTGCCTTTTCCTAGCTTTGTATTACTGGTAATTTAATAAGTATGTTCTAGGGTCAAAATTCATGATTAAAAACAGCAAACATCAAAAAAAAAAAAAAACACACAGCAAACATCATTCCAGACTCAAAAGTGTCAGTCTAGGGTGCATCATCACGCAACAAGCAAGCTTCCTTAGACCAAGAGGACTATCTGGACCATAATACAGCGGGACCCTAAATGTGCACATGGGAAAAAGCCACATCCCAGGGTGAGCAGACAGCATAACCACATCTCGCACAGACACAAGGACAAGAAAGAAAGTGACTGCTCGGGCCAAAGGGCAGCTCCCGCTGATGTGGAGAAGGCGCTCACTGCACACCTGAAGCAGCACATTCACATACCCCTATTTCTACCACAGCAGCCACAGAAGAGACTGGACATTCTCAGTGCCACCCAGTGACAGAAGGCAAGGCCACTGGCAAGCTGGCTATCTATGACCCCAGAACCCTAGGGACTTAGGCCAGGTTCCCAACAGCTTCCTGACCAGGAACCCCACCAGGTCATCCTCTGGCTGAGTCAGATGCCACAGACACACCTGTGGCAGCAGCAGTAAAGTAAGCACCATTGTTCTGTAACTAAAAATAAAGTGGGGGGCTATAAAGAGGGTCCACATTCCCTACAGAAGAATAAAGGCACCCTCCCAACAGCCCATTTATATTCAAGTTTCCAATAGGCTTTCAATTGCAGTCAATCCTAAATATGGAGTTGCCCCACTCATCCAGAAGCCTATGTATAGCACAAAGACACGCACACAATGATGTGGGCACCAGGCTCTTAGCTCTTCTGGGCTGTGCACAGCATAGCATTTCCATAGGGCATGCTGCCAGCCAGCATCACCAACTCCACCACCCAGCTGCTGTGAGATATGCATAGAGAATGTCCATGTATCAGACACCAGTGCAGGCTTAGAGAGTAAACAGCCAAGCATCCAACACTAGTGCTCAGTGGGAAAGAGAACTTGCTGTGCAAGCACAAGGACTCCCCAGTATTTAACCCCCCAGCACCCATGAAAAAGGCACAGTGGCCACATAGGTTTGTAAACCCAAGCTGTGGGAGGTGGGGCAGGAGGATGGCTGGGACTGGGACATCCTGGCAGATAGCGTAGCTCCAGGTTCATTGAGAGACCCTGTCTTAAAAGAACTAAGATGGAGGAGAGTAATAGAGCAGAGCACTCAGCATGCTCCTCTGGCCTGCTAATGCACACAGACAGACAGACAGACACTGAAATCCATCCACCCATATCAGAGGCTAATCTCAGATCCAAATGGAAGATTCCATCTGGACTGACCCAACACCAAGGCAGATCTCCCCTTGCCAACTGCCATCCTAGACTGGGTGCCATCCACTCCTGTTGAACAAACCCTCCACAATTCTGGAGGGCTCATTCCAAGCACCACTAGGACCTGAATCAAAATCATGGACCCTGCACTGTGGCTGGCTTCTAGATCTTTCCAACCAATCAGACAACTGGAGCCAGGCGGTGGTGGCGCACGCCTTTAATCCCAGCACTTGGGAGGCAGAGGCAGGTGGATCTCTGGGAGTTCGAAGCCAGCCTGGTCTACATGAGCTAATTCCGGGACAGGCACCAAAGCTACAGAGAAACCCTGTCTTGAAAAACCAAAAAAAAAAAAAAAAAAAAAAAAAAAAAATCAGACAACTGCTCACTCAGTAAGACTGCCACAGCTGTGGTGTCTGTCACAGTCATGAGGTCAGGGGCGGCCAGGAAAATGGGAAAGGTTCAAAGCATGGTAACCCATGACTTTAATCCTGGTACTTGTGAGGTAGAGGCAGAGGCAGTAAATTCAAGGCCATCCTGGTCTACAAAGAGAGTTCCAGTCTAGCCAGGGCTGCAGGGAGATCCTTCTGGAGAAAAGGGAAGAAAAGCCCTGAAATGCCCCAAACCAAAAGGGTATCAGCAATCAGGCCTCTCAGGATCTGGGACTTGGCAACTGAGTGGAGGCACGGGCTCTTCCATTAAGGTCCTCAACCCAGTGTCTGCATTTCATCAGGAGTCTTAAACAAGAGTCAGACTCACATCAACATGAGGAGTGTGAACATCACAGACCCCTGATACAGTGGTGCTGACTAGACAAGGAGAGCAACTACTAGGCAAGTGCACAGCACGGCATAGCTGTGCAGTGCTCACTCCTAACTTCCACACCTGAA
Source organism: Microtus oregoni (assembly GCF_018167655.1). Lineage (NCBI taxonomy): Eukaryota > Metazoa > Chordata > Mammalia > Rodentia > Cricetidae > Microtus > Microtus oregoni. The sequence goes on from NW_024543073.1 coordinate 41,255,989, forward strand.
CTAACTCAGCTCCAGGGACGGATCTGGCTGGGGAGGCAAGGGAATGAAGAAAAGACAGACACAGACACACACAAAAAGGCTGGGACTGGGTGGATTAGGATCTCTGATGGAGAAACCACCCGGAAGTTCAGAGTGCTTATTCTACAGAGCTGAACAGGGAATCAGGGCTATTGCATTTTGCTGAACAAGCAGGTGCAGTTACTCCATGCAGATGAGAAAGGAACTGTATTAGGAGACTGGTTTAATTAATCACAGCAGCACGGTCTTGTAAATATCTGGGGGGGAAAGAAGCCACAGTGGACACTCTCTACACACAATAACAGCCACACGTGGATCAGAGAAAGGAATTACTATCTTCCTCCCAGCCGCACCTCAGGGGTGTGGGGGGGGGGGGGGAGGCGCTTTACCATTCTTCCATGGGTCAAAGGTTATAGGGCCCATGGCTTGGCTGTGCCCATATCAACAATGCACTTAGGACTTCGGGCTTCCTAAAGGAGCCAAGAATGACTTGTGTGTCATTACGCCTGGTTATGAGGCAAATATCTGAAAGCACATTCTGCTGGGTCTGAATCAGCACCATCCCCTGAGGCCGCTGAGTCTCAAACTGTCAGCAGAGGCTCCTCTGACAAGCAATAAAGCACATAAGTAACATCTTTCTATCCACCAAGGATCTGCAGCTCAAACTCAGGTGAAGATGGCAACCAAAGTCAGCAATGGTGGCACACAACTTTAATCCCAGTGCTTGGGAGGGAGAGTCAGGCAGATCTCAGTGAGTATGAGGTCAGCCTGGTCTACAAGAACTAGTTCCAGGACAGGCTCCAAAGCTACAGAGAAACCCTGTCTTAAAAACCAGAATTAGGAAGAAGAAAGAAGGAGGGAGGAGGAGGAGGGAGGAAGAAGGAGGAGGGAGGATGAGGAGGAGGAGGAGGAGGAGGAGAAGGAGAAGGAGAAAGAGAAGAAGGAGAAAGAGAAGAAGAAGAAGAAGAAGAAGAAGAAGAAGAAGAAGAAGAAGAAGAAGAAGAAGAAGAAGAAGGGCAAGAATGGCAACTAGGTCACAGGTGGTGGTGTGTGACTGCAATGCCAGCACTCAGGAGGATCGGGAGTTAAAGGCACCTCAACATTCTCTCCGGTGACAGTCCCAAGACCAGGAGACTGCTCCCTCATAATTCTGGTTTACTGCTTTATTAACAGAGAGGGAAGGACCCTCACACTGTGGCATGTATAGCCCTGGCAATAGGGCTAGGAAGCACCCAAAGAAGATACAATCACTAAGTCTGCTGACAACTGGCCATTCTGCCAGGCTTCTCTCTGCAGTAATTCTCATTCAGAGACAGAAAGACACACAGCAGAGGCTCCCAGCAGAGAAGCAGGCACCAGCACTGCAAGCCTGGCTTACGAGAACCATGAAGGTTCCTCCCTCCTCTGACCAGCTCTGCTATTTCTACATCCGTCTAAAACAGGGCCATCTCCTGGTCTTATCATGAGCGATCTCCATCGGGATCAGCGCTGGCTGCAGTAGCCCTGAACCCACACTGGAGGAAATGCATGGAGACGGTGACTCAGGCCTGACACACTGCTCGCTGCTCACCATTCTAAACAATGCCTCCACTGAAGCCCTCACCCCACCACACAGGAAAGCACCCTGCTTGCTTCACCCATAACTCAGTCCCAATCAGAAACACAAGCTAAGGCCAGGGCTCAGGCTCCCACCCAGATCTTACCGAATCTGTTCCCAGGTCTTGGTGGCCAAGTGCAGGACCCAGAGGTCCTTGTAATGGTAGAACTGCTCGCCATCAGGAGATGCAAACTCCCCACCAAAGACCCACAGCTGTCCACCGCTCTGGGGCACCACCACAGCCTGTTAAAGGAAAGCAAACAGATTAGGTGAGCCATGAAACAGCACAGCTGGCCCCAGCATAACAAACAGCATCAGCACCATCCACCTAGAGTCTCAGGGACTCCCTCAGCCATTGTCTCCTAGAACAAACTCCCCGACGCGTATTAATTATAGTCAAGGATCTAATACATCCGTGTTTCCCTAGACTGCAAGATAGACACCTATTTAGATTCAGACAATGTACTGTCCTATTAAATGAGCAGTTACTGCAACTTCTCATAGGTTATCAAGGAACAAATACCATTTCTGTTTATTAAGTAACAAGAAAGCGCTTCAGTGCTGTTTATTTTAGTTATGTGTATGTGAGGTATATGCACGTGAGAATATGAGGTGTAACCATGAGAGTCATATGTATCTGTGCATACATAAAGCATATGTACTTGTGTTGAATATTCACAGGGGTTTATGGTGTACGCACATGTACATGTGAGGCATATACATGTGTGGATGAGGTATGTGGACATGTATGTGAGGCATATACACACTATGTGAGGTGTGTGACATGTGTATGAGGCGTATGCACATGTGTATGTATAAAGCATATGCACATGGTGGATGTGAGGTATATTTACATGAGCATGTGTATGTGTGTAAGGTATATGCATAGCATGAATGGGAGGTATGTGGACACGTATGAGTTCTAGTTCTATACAACTGTAAGGTATATGTGTATGCACACACACGTGTATAAGTGTGCAGGATGTATACACAGGTGTGTGAGTGTCTGAAATGTACACACACTGAGGGGGGCTGCACTTGTCTGTGTGTGGGTGCAGAGGTAGGAGGAGGATGCCGAGTATCCTGTCTATCGCTCTCACTTTATTCTTAGACAGGGTCTTTCACGGCACCTGGAGCCGGGCTTGTGTAGCAAGCTCCAGTGATCCCCCACCTCGGCCACTGACAACACCGGGGTTACAGGCACGTGCCACCACGTCCATATTTTTACATGGATGCTGGGACCGTAACTCTGGTCTTAATGCTTGTGCAACAAGAGAGCACTCATCCTCAGAGCCTGGAGACTTAGAGTGCACAGCCCCAGGGACTGGGGTAACATCTGTTGATGAAAACAGTCAAACACCCTGCTACAACTGATTCCTACAGTAGCCTCCCAGCTCAGAACAACCTCCTGGAATAAGAGCACAGGCTAAGGCTACTGTGCATCTCAGGACAATCCCGACCACTCTCTCAAGAGACCAGGAGTCCTCCCTCCCGTGTAACTGAAAGACCTCAGGCAGCTTCACCTGTACCCTCACTAGTACTGCACTTGGCTGAAAATGAACCAACAACAACAACAAAACCTCAAAAACACATACACTGCATGTTCCCAAAAACCATGTGGACTGGCGGCAATCATCTTTCCTGCTAGCCCAAACAGAAGCCAAGCTGGTCCACACATACACAGAAGGTGCGGAGCAAGGACAGGCGGGACAGTCCTACCAACCTGCCCCATGCTATATGATGCCAGGTATTTGGGTTCACTTGTAACTTCACTGAAACACAGTGAAAAAACATTAAGCATCAAAAAAAAAAAAACCCTTAAGACCAGTGTCACAAACAGTCAGCATGTGTAAGATTCTGTACCCCATTTTATCCCATCACCACCAAAGCACAACCCAACACAGGTTTCTGACTTCAGCCTCACTCTTCTGTCAAGGAAGTCCAAGCACTACCCAAGCCAGACACCCTCAGGACCAAACAAGGTACAAAACAGGGAACTCCTTGGGAAGGTCAAATATTCTCACTGCTGTATCCCAGCACCCAGAGGGTATGCAGCAGACAAAGGGGCTCTAACAAGGACCCAGCTGCCAGAAAGATGGTGCTTTCACAGGAAATCACAGTGTATACTAATTTTTCCACTCATAGCTCACTGCTCACCGCCACACTGCACCAATGAAAATGCAGCTTTTCCCGGGGTGGCATAAGGAATGGGTGGCACAGGTCTTTAATCCCAGCACTCAGGAGGCAGAGGCAGGCGGATCTCTGTGAGCTCGAGGCCAGCCTGGTCTACAAGAGCTAGTTCCAGGACAGGCTCCAAAGCTACAGAGAAACCCTGTCTTGAGAAAAAAAAGGGGGAAAAAAAAAAGAAGGCTGAGAGATGGCTCAGTAGTTAAGAGCATTGACTGTTCTTCAGGAGGACCCGGGTTCAATTCCCAGCACCCACATGGCAGCTTACAACTGTCTGAAGATCTAGTTCCAGGGGATCTGACACTTTCACACCAATGCCCATAAAGTAAAAAAAAAAAAAAAAAAAAAAAAGAAAGAAAGAAAGAGAGAGAGAGAGAAAGAACCCAGCTTTCACTGAAACCCACATCAACTCATCCTTCCTTTTCATGCGGTCTGTGCTCTTCTGCTGTGATGAAACGCAGAGCAAACCAACTTGGAGAGGAAAGTTTTCACTTCATACATCACCTGGGGCAGCCAGGGCAGGAATTGGAGGCAGAAACTGAAGCAAAGGCAATGGAAGAGTGCAGTTTACTGCCTTTCTCCCCACAACTTGCGCAGTTTTCTTTCTTACATGACCCAGGGCCACCTGCCCAGGACCAGCATCAGCCATGGTGATCTGAGCCTCCTACGTGAATCATTAATCAAGAAAATGCCCCACAGAAGTGCCCACAGGACAGTCTGCTGGAGGCAATGCCTCAACTGAGGCCCCTGCTTTCCAGGTGACTCTAGTTATGTCAAGTTGACAAAATCAACCAGCACAATGGGAATGCACCTGACTATTAATTTCTCTGGGGGCAAACCATCAAGTCACCAGGCAAACACTGCCCTCCCTCCCCTTTTTCTGACATCAAGCCTCATAATCAGCTGCCTTCAGCCTCCAAAGTCCACACAGAAGAGCTGTCCCTAGTTCCACACCCACTTCCTCCCAGGACAGGAGAGCAAACTGTTCTGAGAAAGAACTGGGGTGTGGGACAAGGAGGAGAGCTACACCACAGTGCTCAGGGGATACCTGACACTTGGGAACAGCTTTCCTGAGAGGCAGAGCAGCTCTCACCTCCTCTCTGTATCTGCCAAAAAGCTAACTATAAGCTTATACCATACAATTTATCCAAAGTGATTCTGTTCCCTCCACCATCTCCCCACTCCTGAACATTGCACCTTGCTCTGGTTAGCAGCAGCCCAGCCCTGCGGCACACATGGGAGGCTCTAACCAGCAGGTGCTGTTTGATGCTGTCCTAACATGCAGCATTACACTCAATCATCACATTCAGAGCAGGGGCTTACTCCCTCTCACAGGGGAAGAGACCTGTGCAATGAAACTCAGGAAGGTGTCCAGGGAAGATGGTGGAGCCCAGGCTGGCAGCTCCAGCCTCTTGTCCCGGCACGCAGGAGGTTTAAGGCAGGAGGATGCTAAAGCGCACAGTGAGACCCTGTCTCAAAGACCCAGACGGATGTAGCAGAAGGGAAGCAGGAAGTGGCCTGTCATCTGTAGATGACTGTGACAGACAGTTCAGGCATTACCTGATGAGCACAGCGCCTTGGTTCAACACAGTTCCAGCGACTTATCTGGTTACTTAACTCTACTTGTGCTGGCAGTGGTGGTGGCACATGCCTTTAGTCCCAGCACTCAAGAGGCAGGGGCAGGGGGGATCTCTGTGAGTTCGAGGCCAGTTGGGGTCTACATAGTGAATTCCAGAGCTACACAGAGAAACCCTGCCTCAAAAAAAAAAAAAAAAAAAAACACCGTACAGTTAAGCCTTTACTCCCCAGAACGCAATCCACTAAACCCTACCACGCTGCTCCACTCTACCAGAAAGGGAAGCAAATAGAACCGAACGGCGTCCGGGACAGATCTGATCTTCAAAGGAAGCGTGGGAGACAGCGACTCGGTAAACCAGGGGTACAGGTGCGTGGAAGGGTACCGGAGAAATGGAAAGGCCTGAGGGCGCCGAGCTCGGCACAGGCCCGCCACCCACAAACCCCGGCACGACTCCAGCTCCCGGCCTTCCACCCATAGACCCAGGCCACGCCACGCCTCCCTCCACAGCCGTCCTTCTGAGTTTCGCTCACTTTCTCCTCCCACGAGCCTTGGACACCTTCTTCTCCATCTTGGCGGCCGTCTTCTCCGCGCAGCGGCCCTTCTTCTCTTTCTTGCCCTTCTTGCCCATCGCGCCGGTTCTGAAGCGGCACCTGGAGACGACAGAAGGAGAGCAAGCGGCGTTCGGCCACAATTGAGAACGAGCAGCGGGCTAAATAAAGGTGACTTCCTGTCCGTTTCTCTGGTGTTCCGGCAAGCTGCCCACTGCACGATTACTTTGGGTCCGCCTTGCCGGTGCATCTTGGAATTCTCTAGAACGTGGCTGCTCCTGGATTCACTAGCTAAGTGGGGGACTCTAGACTGGAGCGAGTGGGCTTCTGGACGTCTCATATCCCCAGAGAAATTGCCGTGCATTTATGGGATTTCGGACCCAAGTTAAGGTAGCCCCATTCCCTACCCCGTGTAAAATGTGTCAGTCGTTGTCAGGCTCTCGAGGCACTGCCCTGAGCGAGAGAACAGCCCTTGCCCTTCTGTGGGCATGGCTCCGCTGATGACGTCAATCTATCCTCCCAACGGTGCTCAATTTATAGTATGACAAATATGTGGTAGGAAAATATGCTTCAGAATTTGACTCAAATGGCAGAGTGGAAGACAGATCCTGCGGTTTGAAAAAGCAGAGTGGAGGGCTGGACAGATGGCTCAGTGGTTAAGAGCACTGCCTGCTCTTCCAAAGGTCCTGAGTTCAATTCCCAGCAACCACATGGTGGCTCACAGCCATCTGTAATGAGATCTGGTGCCCTCTTCTGGCCTGCAGGAATGCATACAGGCAGAACACTGTATACTTAATAAATAAATCTTTAAAAAAAAAAAAAGAAAGAAAAGAAAAAAGAAGAAGCTTTGGGCTGTACTCCAGGAATGGTGCAAAGTAAAGACAAGGAAAAGCAAAATATCGGCAAAGGGAATACAAATGAAATTCCTTCTCCATGGGAACGCCGCCAAAGCACCGCCTTTAAACAAACTGGCTTGGATCTGGCAACCACTAATCTCTGAAGCTCTGAGGAAGCATGAGCTCCCAACTCAAGATTTTTCTGTAAACCTAGTTCTTAAGAAGAAAAAATGCTTTTGGAAAAAAACAACAATGGCGCTGTGTGATTTTTCTCGAGAGATTCCCAGAAACAGCTTTTTACCCCAAATAGGATTTCAAAAGATAAAAGAAATGCGTTCATTTTGGCAGCAGATACACTAGAATTGGAGCAATGCAGGGATTATCATGGCCAAGAAAGGATGACATGCAAGTTCGTGAAGCGTTCCATATTTTTTTCCTTTTATTTATGTATATATTCATGGTTTATGGAGGTCACTCATGAACCCAGAAGTTTATTAACATTCAGCAAATGCAATATACCTTGTAACATACAGGCAATTTTCAAGATATCCAGATGCCAGCGAGTGCTAGGGAAGAAGAGGTCACGATGCAGATGATTCTGTGATGCCCCAGGAATGTAAAGGGGAGCTCAGGCACAGCAAAGAGCTCTACTCCCCTGTCTATACTAGAAGAGACAACTCTTATCTATGGAGTAAGGATGTACTGCAATTCCTAAAATCTTTCTGCTTCCCCCAGCCTTTTTATTTAACATGACCTAAATATATATTCCTGGTTTACCCCAACCCTTCCCCACCCCCAGGCCTTAAGGAGTACTAGACACAGGAAGGCCGCAGGAAGGCCTGGTTTCCATAACCTCACGCCACAATTGGCTGGAAGTTACATGTACCACTTGGTTGCACAGTAGAATTTTCCTGCAAAGAAGAGAAACACATAGAACTTCACTGTGTCATCAGCTGCATTCAATGACTGTGCAGAGACCCTGGGTTCCCAACAGAAAGTCCTGATGACCTGTCCCTAGTTTGCAGCCCTTGGCTATCTTTAACTCTGTGCTTGTCCATAATCCTCTACTATAGGAAATGAAGATCTTGGCATCCGTGACAAATGTTCTAAAACAGAAACATACTCTCAGGGATGTTCTGTCGGTATATGAAAAAAAGAAGATGTTGGAAAAACAACTAAAGAAATTAGAAGAACTAACCTCAGTAGGTGACCATTGTAGTATGGCTGGACAGTGTGGCTGGACAGAGCTGACACAGGAAGGCCTTGGAGAAGGAAGGGCACGAGACATTGCCCTTTCTGGAGAGACACACATGGTATAGACAAGCACAAAGAAATTTGGAGAGGACACAGCACCAAGTAAACCCAGAGGCAGGACTGCCTGGATACAGAACAGGAAGGTCCAAGGGAGCCAGGGACATCTTCCTAGAGAGAACCCTGTGAGAAGCAAGCAGTGTGTGTGGGAGTGGGTGGGGAGTGAGCAAGAACCACAGTGGGGTTAGAAAGATGGCTCAGCAGAAAATGTGTTTCTTGTTCAAGCCTGCGGGCATAAGTTTGGGTTCTTGGCAACCCCATGAAAGCTGGGTGTATAAGGGTCTTAGTGCAGGGTTCAAATACAGATGAAATCCCTGGCTTTGCCGACCAACCAACCTGCCTGAAACAGTGAATACTACATTCAGTGAGACACCTTCTAGGATGCAGTATTGAGAAGATACTTGATGTTAGACTCTGGCTTGCCCATGAGCACATACATGTATGCATGTGTACAACACACATATCCGCAACAAAGCAATTGCAGTGTGTTTCTTGGTGCTATGGCCATCCTGCCCAAAATGAATCTCTCCACTGTTACAGATGGTTGCTCTGAGTTCTGCCACCATGTCAACCACACCTCAGGAGGAGCGTGACAACAGTGACCAGAGCATGTTAGATCCAGTGAGTGCTTCTTCTGTGGGTGAAGTCACAGAGTGTAGACTGGAGAACCCACCGACTGAAAGGATGAAACTGCGGCCTCGGAAGACGCCTCAGTGAAGGTACTTGCTGTAGTGTCCAAATTGAGGTCAGGTTGGGGAATCCTACATACTTTGTGGACTGGAACCCAATCACACACAACCCCATCACATTTCATGGGACTGTTGGGAAAACAGAGGGAGGAGCCCTGTCTCAGCTTGGTCAGTTCCCCCCTGCATCAGAATGCTGCAGTCACTCCTGTTAGTTAGTTGTTGTTTTTGTTGTTTTCGTTTTTGTTTCCAGACAGGATTTCTCTGGGAAATGTTCCTGGCTTGACCATGAATTCATTGTGTAGACCAGGACAGCCTTGAAATCACACCTACCTCTAACTTCAAGTTATGTTAATAAAGTTGTGCACCACTACTGCCTGGCTAATCTTGACATTTTTTGCTATGCACCATGCAAAATTCTGAGCATGTAAAGAGCATGTTCTCAGATAGTGTGTCTTGTATAAATTAGTGCACCAATAGTCAGGTAACTCCTTCCAAGAAGTATTGTCTGGGACTGAAGACTTACAGGTACCAGAGTTCAGCTCCCGGCATTCATATAAGGGGGCTGACAAGTGCCTGTAACTCCAGGTCCAGAAGATTCAATACCCTCTTCTGAGTTCTTTAGGGCACCTCCACTCACAAGCACATCCTTCATCCCCCACATATGCATAATTAAAAATAAATCTTTAAAAAAAAGAAAGCAAAACAATGGTTCTGAAGAGACAGACCTAACTGGCTGCTCTTCCAGAGGACCAGGATTTGAATCCCAGTTAACAGGACTAGGTTTCAAGGAGTACTGGATACAGGAAGATGCCAGAAATGCCTGGAATCCAAATGAAAGCCACGCTGCAACGATGCTATCTAGCTCATCAGCTTGGGAGAGATGGGTAAGCTTTGCTGACTCAGAGCAGGAGAGCTGTGGACAGGCCTCCCGGGGAGCTCTTGTCCTGCTGGACACAGCACCAGCCTTGGTGTCCCCGCTGCACCTTAACATCATACGTACAGAAATTTATCCCAAAGGCAGATTTTTGTTACAAAAGTCAAACACACAGGTCATCGTTGGGTCACGATTGGGACTGTAGGAAATGACATGTGGCCACACCAAACTTGGGGCAAGTCAGTGGCCAGAACTGAGAAAGTCTATAGTTCACTGATAGCACACAGATGTCAAGGGGTGGTGTTAAGTGAAAAAGGCCAGGAGTGAGGCAGAGCAGGTGATGCGGCTTCTAGCATCCTCATGTCCCATGTCTGATGTGTGGGAACCATAGAGCTCAGAGCGGTCAGGTTGCTGTGACCGGAAGTGCTCTAGATTGCAGGCTTTGTTGAGTTTTAGAGTATCTACATATCCATGGCAAAGTTTCTTGGAGCCACTCAGGAGGCTGAGACAAGAGGATTGTCCATTTGGAACACATGGGGTACATAGTGAGACCCCCATCTCAAGAAATCAAAGCAAAACAAGCAACTATTTCTTGGAGAGAGAAGCCAAAATTTCACTTATGCCTCCAATGTGCTGTCCACAGGGCCCAAGGGTGATCTTATACATGATGTTAGTGTGTGTAACTCTGTGACCCGGACTCACTTCTCTGGGTGGCCTTCAATACTGCAGGCCACTGTGCCAGGCTTCTTCTAGTCCTTCCCTTACAGGGCAGGCCCTGTTCTGTGCCCAGGCCCTAGCACCTGCCTGTGTCCAGCATCTATGTCCAGCAATGGACAAATTGGTCCAGTGGATGCTCCCATGGGGAACTGGTGTCTCCGATGACAGCAGAGATGTGGGCCTTTGCTCCACTCGCCGCGTGTGACTGCTTGCAGTGAGGGTTTTAGATCTTTGTTCTTTTCTTTTCCCCCTGAGCTGGGTTTCTCTGTGTAGCTGACTGTCCTGGAACTCACTCTGTAGACCAGGAGTGCTGGAATTAAAGGCGTGCGCCACCACCACCCAGCTTTCTTCTAATTTCTTTAGTTGTTTTTCAATGATCTTTTTTTTCAAATAGAAGCAGATTATCCATGAGAGTCAGACTTTTTTTTAGAACATTTTTCATGGATGCTAAGTCTTCATCTCCTATAGTAGAAGATTAGGGACAAGGACAGAGTTAAAGATAGTCAAGGGCTGCAAACTAGGTACAGGCTATCAGGACTTTCTGATGGGAACCCAGGGTCTCTGCACAGTCATTGAAGACAGCTGATAACGTATTTCTCTTCTTTGCAGGGAAATTCTGCTGTGCAACCAAATGGTCCCTGTAACTTCCAGCCAATTGTGGGGTGACGTTATGGAATCCAGGCCTTCCTGAGGCCTTCCTGTGTCCAGTACTCCTTGAGGCCTAGGTTCGTTGCTGGCCCAGTTTCCCTCTGCTCACTGTACCCTACAACATATGCTGCCCACATGGCTTCATGGTCTAGCACTTACCTCATTCACCGTTACAGCTCTTTTCGCATTGGAGAAAATTTTTTCAAGATATGACACTCTCCAGAGATGATTTAAATATATAATTTTCCATTTCAAAGCAATTCTGGAACACATTCTTGCAAGTATCCAGTTTTCCATGTGGTAAGCCTACGATTCATAGGGAAATGTGGTAAGTAAGCTTGTGTATCTCTCCAGGCTAAGGTTTGCCATAGGGAGTGCAGGCAGCTGTCTTTTTTCCCTGGTATAAACCTCAGAAATGTGCTAACAATAGCCACAGACTTCAAGCTACTCTGCCTTGAAGCTGAAAAGCTGCACGAGATTTAGCTGAAGGTCTGCTCTGAGAACAGGCAGGCTACTGTACCCTCTGCTCTGTCTATCTTTAGGCAGAAGGCCACTTCCTGCAAACACACCAGCAAGCTCCTGCCCTACCCAACCTTTGGAGCCCCACCCTTAGTATCAATGCCTCTGCCCAGATCCTGACTCTCCAGGCAGCAGCCCTATAGGAAAGAAGTCAGTAGAAAATGTGACACTGCAGCAGGGACAGCTAGGGCCACACACTGAGGGAGGGAGGAAGGAGTGAAGGCCATGCATGGTTCTGCTCTGGACAGGGAGGGCAATTGTCCTTCCCTCAGTCTTGCCTGCCCCAGGTATGAAAGCCAGTGTATAAATACTCTGAAATCCATGAAGTTAAATCACAATGAAGGAAGTTTCTTGCACAAAAAGGAGACATTACAGCCAAGCAAAGGGAAACAAAGCTGGCTGTGTTGGTTCCCACCTGCAATCCTGCCAATCTTAAGGGTGACGTAGCAACACTCGAGTTTGATGTAGCCTGGGACACAGAGTGACTTCCAAGTCAACCTTGGATACAGTACTCAATCTCAAAAATAAGTAAAATAAATAAAGGGGCTGGGGGAAAAGAACCCAAACCAGAGAAGTTACACACCTGTTTCATCTTGGCCTCATAGGCCTTGAAGGTTGCTCCTGCCTCCTCGGCCTCTCTCATTCCATTCATCACTTTTTCCTGTGTGAAAAGAACATCATGAGATGAATAGGTAGAGCTCACCCTCTAAGCACCTGTCTCTGTGTATCCTTTACCAAGGGATGAGGCACAAAGCCTCAAAACCTAAGTCCTGATGCCTCCTATGGGATGTGGGAGACGGTAACAGCATCAGGAAAGAACCCCCCCTTAGTGTGCAAGGAGGAGGCTACAGTGGGTGTGCTAAAACCTCCATCATCTAAAAAGATCCCAACCCATATCCTTCTCTAGAGTGGAAGTCCGAGGAGGCAATTCTCACCAACACTGCCCTTGCTCGTGAGACTCTGAACTCAGAAAACTCACATGGGAACCTTCTTCAGCCTATTAAAGTAGTGAATTTGAAATTCTACCACTCATAAGGTTGAAATAGGAGTTTGCTGTTATACCAGAACACAGATTGAGTTCAAGGCCAACCTCATCTATAGAGTAAGTTCTAGGATGAACAGAGCTACACAGAAAACCTGTCTCGAAAAAAAAATGAAAAAGAATAAAGGGAAGAGTTACTTGAAATCTTGAAATTGAAGTACTGTGAACAAGCACTAGACATGAACCCAGAAGTGAGGACTCAGGTCTTCAAAGTTGTCCCAAGATAATGTGTGGAAAGATGCCAGAGATCACGACACACTGTGCCACTCACAGGAAGGGCACACAACTCCCTTCCACAGTGAACTGTGTGGAGATACATCTGTAATCACATTTGATACCAACTGCTGGCTACAGGGGACTGACTGCAGCATTCTGATGCAAGGGCGAACTGTCCAAGCTGAGACAGGGGTCTTCCCTCTGCCTTCCAACATTCCTATGAAATGTGATGGCTCTTTGCATGATTGGGTTCCAGCCCAAAGTCTTTAGGGTCCCCAACCTGGCCCAAGACGGGACACCATGACATTCACTGATGCAGGTCTTACCTCAGAGACAGCTGATCCTCTTGACTGTGCAAAGAGCTTTTGCCTCTTTGCAGAGGCACTCTCTGGAAGCTGGCTGAGCTGGTCTAAGTCCTCCATGCAATTTTCCTCAATCTTCAAAATGAGGCTGTCCACCTGCTCCTGAGGTGTGGTTGGCATGGTGGCAGAGCTCATAGAACCCTCCATTGCCTGTGGAGAGGTTCATTTTGGGCAGGATGGCCATAGCACCACGATGCACACTGCAATTGCTTTGTTGTGGAATGTGTGGTGTGTACATGCACACTTGTATGTGCTCATGTGAAGGCCACAGGCTATCATCAAGTGACCTACCACTTAATTGGAACCTTAGACTTAATTGTTTTAGGTAGGGACCAACTACTTCCCTATTTTGGGAGCAGGAATTCTGGCAACTAGCCACACCTGTTGACAAGACCCTTGAGATATCAGAAATCTTGAGTTACAACTATGTGGGACCTTTGAGTAAGAAGCACAAAAATCTGTAACTAAAACCAAGTCTCAGACTCTGACCTCTGGCCTCCTTCGGCCTCCACAAGACAGGGGCTCCAAACCAATAAAGAACCCCCACTAATCTTGCTTGTCGGGAACACTAGAATGGCACCAGCCAATCTCAAATACAGCTTTGGGCCATGGTCATAATGGAGATGATGGCTTACAATTCTTTCAGCTTCACAGAAGACACCTGGATGCCAGGCGGTGGTGGCACATGCCCTTAATCGCAGGACTTGTTAGGCAGAGGCAGGCCAATCTGAGTTCAAGGCCAGTCTGGTCTATGTACTTGTAGTTCCTGTGGGTCTACCCCTGCTCCCAGGGTTCTGTCTGGTCTATGCAGTTGTAGGGCCCATGAGTCTACCCCTGGCTCCCAGGGTTCATCTTGAAGACAGTATCTGGCCATCCAACTAAAACATCCTGTTTGACAGTTTCACACATGGATGTAATGCATTCTGCTTTTTTCAGCTTTATAACATGAAAGAGGACTGAATTTTGATTAAGTAATTTTTCTGTATTTAAAAAAAATAAAAATAAAATAAAAATAAAAAAACATCCTGTTTGTTCCCCTGTTCCTTTTTTAAGTAAAGCTCTCCACGCTTTAAGGAAGCTGAGCACAAACAGCAGGGTCATATGGCTAACTAGTAGCCACACTCTGATCCTCAGACAAGCTTTATTTGTTATAGCACAAACAAAATATCACCACACCCTCCATCTCCAATGCTGCCACAGTGGTCTGAGCACCTACATCATTATGCCTTTTCCTCTATAAAGGACTGAAACCACAATTCAAAATACGAAATAAATCTATCTTCCCGTAAGCCATTGTTATCCATTACTGCAGTCACAACAATGCAAAATAAACCAATACACTGTCTTAACTCACAGGCAGTGGATAGCTGTGGAATACATGGTAAATGCTGGTTGAATGAATAATGACTCAAATAATGAGAAATCTCTAACCAAAAAGTAGGTAGAGTGTGACAGTTTGCTTTAACACGTCAGCAGGTAGAGGCTCTCTGTATGCAGAGTAACAAGCTGGTGGTACTCAGGCCCAGTGGGATGCTTCTTTAATCAAGGTAGGCTGTCGCCATAACAAACAACCCCAGAACCTTTTTTTAATTAATTAATTTATTTATTAATTATTTCTGCCTCCTCCCCGCCACTCCTTCCCTTCCCCCAATAAACTCCCCCTCCTTCATCAGCCTAAAGAGCAGTCAGGGTTCCCTGCCCTGTGGGAAGTCCAAGGACCTCCCACCCCTTTCCAGATCTAGTGAGGTGAGCATCCAAACAGCCTAGGCTCCCACAAAGCTAGTACGTGCAGTAGGATCAAAACCCAGTGCCATTGTTCTTGACTTTTCAGCAGTCCTCATTGTCCGCTATGTTCAGCGAGTCCGGTTTTGTCCCAAGTTTTTTCAGACCCAGTCCAGCTGGCCTTGGTGAGGACCTGATAGCACATCCCCATTGTCTCGGTGTATGGGTGCACCCCTCGCGGTCCTGAGTTCCTTGCTCGTGCTCTCTCTCCTTCTGCTCCTGATTTGGACCTTGGGATTTCAGTCCCGTGCTCCACAACCCCAGAACCTTATGAGAGCTAACATGATGCAGATTTCTCTGTGTTCACATTAGCATCCAAGGCAGATTGTACAAGGCAGGAGGGAATTAGACATGGTCCACACAGCAGTTCAGGAACCACCCTGTGGCTTCTCCATTCCCTATGCCTCAATCTTTTACTAGACATTTTTATTTATTTGTTTGGAAACAGTGTCTCACTTTGTGGACCTGGCTGGCCTGTAACTTTCTATGTAGCCAAGGCTAGACTTGAACTCATAGAGCTCTCTCTGGCTCTATGTACTCAAGTACTAGAATTAAAGGAGCATAGCACTGTGCCCAGCTTCTGCCTTATCTTCTGCATGGTAGGGAAGGAAAGACAGAACCTGGGGAGCCAGAAGAAATCACTAGTGAGGGGAAGACCAGCAAATAAACAAGTCACTCCCGCCTTCATCTGTTTGCTACAACTCATAACATGATTTTGCCTGACTGCAAGGAGAGCTAGGAAATGCACGTTAGGGACACTGAGCACTGTAGTGCTGGCCGTGCCCATCAGGTGTAGCAAGGGGCTTGCTGAAGCTCCGCTAGTTCCTGCTCAAACAAAGGGAGAGTTAAAACCCCTAGTCACTAAGACACAGCCTGCATGGTGTCCTAAGAAGAGCAGACATGTAGTTACTAGAGACAACACAACAAGGAAAGAAGAGAGAGAGAGAGTGCACATGATGCAATAAGAGATTGCATCAAAGCCTAGCCCTGCCCCTGGTTGACAATGATCCAGATTCACAACCCAAATTTGCTTTCTCTTTCTGAACTTCTACCAGCTCACATTGAAATCTGAGGAAATAATCACTCCTATTCTTTGCCTATAAAATAGAAATTGTATTTCCCTTCAGAACTGACAGTGAAGATAGCATAATCCACATAGAAAATGCCCACTGCATCATCTGATACACAGCAAAGATTCCATAAAAATTAGCTATTGGTGACATCATTATCATTATTACAAATAGATGGAGCGCAGAAAGTTTGGAAGTTTATTCATAAAGTTTACAGCTTTCCTGTTCACAACAGACAGCTATAATATTTTTCCCTGATTGCTTTGAATATTCCAAATAAGGAAGGTTGATCCTGATTTAGACGGGTTTTCCTTGAAGAATCAGAACTACCCTCAATCCATGGGCTATTCCTAGGCAACCAGAACTATTGTCTCCAAGATCCTTGGAAATTACATGCTAAGAGAAGAAGAGAGGCAAAGAGAAGAAACCCACAGACCTTGGGGTAGCCTGAGGCGCTGTGGGCAAACACCACCTCACCTGATCTTTATACTGTTTGGGCAGTATAAAAAGAAATGGATATGAGCTGTGGTGGCACACGCCTTTAATCTCAGCACTCGGGAGGCAGAGGCAGGTGCATCTCTGTGAGTTCAAGGCTAGCCTAGTCTACAAGAGCTAGTTCCAGGGGTAGACTCCAGAGAAGTCTACAGAGAAACCCTGTCTCGAAAAACAAAACAAACAAACAGAAAAAAAGCAAAAAGAAATTGCAAGCATCAGGCAACATAACAAGTCATAAACTGAAGTTACTCCTTGAACTTGGAGGTTGAAGCCCTGAGAAACAGATGGACCCTAAGTATATATGTCTCTCTGCCCATTTGCCATAGGGAAAATACTAGGCAGTATCTGCCTCCTGCTTCTCACACAGTGACAGTGCAGTTAGAGCCACTGCAAACATCCCTGAAATAACCCATGGACCAGGGCATGGCTAGTACAAAGTCTTATGCCATCCTTTCCCATGACAGGCTCATCACTAATCATCAAGAGTCCACAGAGCTTCCCTGAGCACAGTAGCCATGTAAACAACCCCAGAAGTAAGCAGCCCTTTTATTACATAAGATGAAAAGGAAATCCCAAAGAGTAGAAGTGATAGGCTCAAGGCTGACGGTCCAGGGTGATCCAAGATAGGCCAGCTAATGTGGAAATGCAAATCTAGAGGCGAGAGAAATGGCTCCAAACTTCTCTTCCATAGGACATGAGTTTGATTCCCCGCAATCAAACTGGGATGCTCGTAACTGCCTATAACTCCAGCTCCAGGGAATCCTGTATCCTTTTCTCACCTCTGCAGGTGAGAAAACATACACACAACAAACAGACGCACACACACACAGATACACACACACACAAGCACAAATAAGATAAATCTTGGGGGGAAATGCCCCACAATGATTCAAAACACAGTCCAAACCCAATCTAGCACCATGTCTTTAACCCACATGGCCTAGAAAATGAGATACTGCAATTCTTCCTTTTGTGTTCATCAACCTGCTATTCACTTTGTAAAAGGCAAGTCTGGACCTAGTAGAGAACAATACACAAGAGGCAGAAAGAAGGCAAGGAAAAAGAGGGTGGGTCTAAAAGGAGTAAATGGAGAGAGAGGAGGGAGAGGGAGTGAAGCTTATGTTTGTGCAAGACATTTTGACAATATCTTTATATTCACTATTTTAAGAGTCTCACTGTATCTCCAGCTTTATTAAGAGTTGAAAACTAAGTTCAGGTAGGTGAGGTGACATGCCCAAGGCCACACAACATCTGTTAGGCAGTGCTAAGACTCACACCAGGCCTTCTATGCTACTCCATACGATAGGAATCCTTTGGAAGCACGTCTCTTTCTCTATGAACCAGACGTATAAGTCATCCATGTGAATTGAGAGGTCATATCAGCAAGGTCAGATCCAGGCTGCCTCCCCCTGGGTCTCTGCCCAGAGAAGGCACATCTGTTGATGGTCAGCTGAGGATATCATTCAGTGGCAGCTGAGGCCAGCATGTGGATGCCAGATGCCTGCCATCTTCCAGGCCAGATCTCTGTCCCTCTCTCTAAAGATGTCAGTGCCTCTAGAAATAACCTGATTAACGGGTGGCCTGTTATAGATTCACCCAGCAAATATTTATTGAGTGTTTACTATGTTCTGGGCACTAAGCCAGGGCCTTGGGATGCCGAAAAGACAATTCGGGGGACAGGAATTGTAAGAGAGATAAATAATTAATATGTTTATGAATAAATTGAGAAAATATCAGAAGTGATACATGTAATAAACAAAGTTATCTGAAAAAGTAACTTGGAGATTAAGTGGGGCCTTTGGAAATAACCTGTAAACCAAATTCTGAATGATTGAGGAGGTTATCCACACAGAGAGAATCCAGGAAAGCACCCCAAGTGCAGGCAAAGCAGCTGACTTAAACGGCCAGCAGGAAGCTGGGTCAAGGGTTGTGGTCCCATAGAAACGTGGAAAGTGACATAACATAGACTTGGAGAGTTTGAGCAACATATCTCAGACTCCAGTCACTTCAAAATGACATCAGTGAAATGACATCCCAAATGAATTGTGTCAGTTACTAACCTCTTACTTCTAGGACTGGTTCCAGAACGGTCTTCGTTTCTTCTTAGGCCATTGCAATTACTCATGGGAAAACATGCACAGGAAAAGCTTAGCAAGGCTCCAGCAATGTGATAAGCACCAATGTGCAATAGTTAACTTTATCATTGCAATGTGTGATCAGGCATTTCAAGATGCCTTTACCTGGTTTGACCCTCCACAGAAACAATCCCCAAACTCATGTCTTTTTCTTCACCATCCACAGAAAAAATCCCAAACTCATGCCTTCTAACACAAAATTAAATACTTTGGGAAATAGCATGGGGACACTGGAGTCATGTAAAAATGGGTCCATAAGACATTCAAACTTTCCAAACTAGTTTGTTTGTTGTAGGAGCCCGCTTGTTCATTTCCAGATGCCTAGACTTGAAATAACCACACAGAAACTATATTATTTGCAGTACTGTTTGGCCAATAGCTTAAGCATATTTCTGGCTAGCTCATATCTTAAATTAACCCATTTCAATTAATCTTCATATAGCCATGTGACTGGCTTACTGGATAAAGTCACACTGCATCTGCTTCTGGCAAAGACTACATGACATTTTTCACTCTGCCTTCTTTCTCCCAGCATTCAGTTTAGTTTTCCCCACCTAGCTCTGTGCTGGGTCTTTGGTCCTACTCAAAATTGTAGAAGTCCAGGAAAACTGAAACACCATTTCCATGAGGATAGAACTGTAATGAGCTTGTCTGTTGTAACATTCCTTGTGCCTCTCAGCATGGGCACCATGTGGACATGGAAGGACACAGTGAGGACATGTAACTCTGGCACACAGGAAACATGAAGATAATCAGAAACATGAAACAACAGAATGCCTGCAGAAGCAATAGGTATGACTGTTGCTATGAAGTACATTGACAGTGGACAGGTTTCTGCCAGTCATACTAAGGGCTTGTGCTTCCCGGCCAGGCTCCTCACCCTAAGAGCAGAGTCAAATCTGTTTGCCACCATATTTCTCAGTAGGGACTGGGAAAGATACTGAATTATGGATGCAAAACTGGATATATAACTTGTGTCTCTTTACCTTCTTCAGTTTTAAAAGATAGGAACCTAAAATAACCACTTACTTATCTGGAGAGTGACATATACAGTTCTGGCCAACAAGAGACAACAGTACCCAGGATAGAAGTTATTATTTCCTTTCTAGAAGGTAGGTGAGTGCAGCTTTATGTATGTGCGTGTGTGCGTGTGTCGGTCCTTTTATCATTTCTCATGTGGGCACCAGGTGAAGACAGACACTAAAAAGAAATCCCACACTAGCTCAGAATTGAGTATGATAGAGGACTATTTATTTAGGGGTAGACTCACAGATCACAGTCCTCTGAAAAAAATGGGAAACAAGAACCGAATCCAGCAGCCAGAAGGGAGAGTGAGCACTTGCTTTACATCAGCATGGACCATTCTTATGAGCTCAGAACCAGCTCTCCCACTGGCCTCAGGCATTGATAGGAGAGGGTGGGCATCGATCTCTCCCTGCCCCACGACAGATGAGTAGTGGAGATAGCTCTCCCATGCTCACGACTTCGGGGCTGGCTCGCCCACATGCACGAGGACTTTTAAGCTACTTTATCTAGTAGCCCTGCCAAGGATGAATATTTGCTGACATTTCCTAGTCACGCTGGACCAACTGGAATCATCAGAGGCATCCCCTGAAATCTTGAGATCTAAGCATTAACCTCAACCTTATGTTGGATACCTTCTTTGTCAAATTGAGCCTGGGGACTTTAAACTGATGTAGCCTCTATTTTGAGCCTGTGACTGAAGCTACTTTGGCTCCCAATCCTCCTGACTACTCTTCCTCTCACCCTGAAAATCTTGACTTCTAGAGGAGCAGCCTTAGAAAGGGACTTCCAGGAGAAGGCGATCCACCAGAGTAGATTCCAGGCTATCCTTGTGCCTCTCTACACAGGCACTGCCTTGAGGATAATAGTGTTATCATTCTTTTACCATTCTTTTTAAACTTTTTATTGATTCTTTGTGAATTTCACATTATATACCCCAATCCCATTAGTCTCCCCATCCGTCCATATCCACCCTTTGCCTTTGTGACCTCCCCCCACCCAAAAGGAAACAATAAATTTAAGATCTCATTGTCAAAGCTGCTGTGTGTCACAGTATGTCACACAGTAAACCCTTTTGCCCAAACAGCTCTATTTGCAAATGTTCATTGCAATGAGTCACTGGACCATCTCATGGCTTCTGGCTTTTGCTAAACTGATCTTCACTGGGACTCTTCTCAGAGTGTCTCCTCTCAGCTATTCTGTTGTTGCCCTGTGGTCATGGAGATCCTGCAGCCTTGGTTCTGCAGGACTGACCCCTTCATGTGTTCCTGTAGTTCATGGATGGGGTAAATGTGGAGGTGTATCAACTGAAAGCACTGGATCTGGGCCTGCTTGGTAGCTGAGTGGGTCAGCCCACCCACTCTCCTGCACCTGCACCACTAAGGTAAGCTCTCCCAGAGGAAGGGTGAGGCCTGTCCTCCTGCCTGTGGCATATGACAGATCTTCAACCTTCACACCTTCAGGGCCAGCTCTCCCACAGTGCCCAGGCAGGGAGTAGGAACAGTTCTACTCTCAGGCCTTTAGGGACAGCTTTCTCCCACACAGAGGCAAGAGGTAGGGCCAGCTCTCCCACAGATGACATCCAGGAGTAAGGTCATCTCTCCCACATCCCCAGTCATTGCTGGTGCTGCAGGTCAGTGACCGGTGGGACCAGCTCTCCTGTGGGTAAAAGTCACAGGGCCAGCTAAGCATGGCACTCAGACATCAACACAGCTTCCAGCTAAGCATGGCACTCAGACATCAACACGGCTTCCAGCAGCAGCGTAGACCCTGCACATCCATTTGGCCTTTGGAGGTAACATGGGCTACCAAACACAGGCATCAAAACAGACCCCAGCTGCCATAGAGCCACAGACCTCAGAGGTAGCCTAGGCCTGGATATCCCCATAGTTCAGACGGTGGAGTACCTTTGGTGTTAACTCAGGCCACAGACATCAACACGGACCCCAGCTGTGGCCCTGTCACAAAGTCAGACATGGCCCTGGGTAGCAACATGACTTGGTGTGGAAGAGTGATGGGTAAGGTGTGACTGACAATGGACACGTGCCGGTGGAGGGGTGGTATTGCAGACATGCTGGAAGGAGCTCAGAGCCTAAAATTTGCCCTTTAATGAAGATGTTTGCTAACCTTAATCTGGACAATAAGCCAAGAGATGAAATAGAAGGATGTCAGGAAGAAGGGGTCGGATGAGTGAAAGTTAGACAAGTGGGAACAACTGCTGTCTCTGCAAAGGTATCAGGAGGAACAGTCATAGAATGAAAGGAGCGGAACCATGCTTTGTGACTTCAGAATATTCTCAAGCCAGCTGTGGTAGTAGCTTGTGATCCCAGCACTGGTCATGCATTTCAGGCCAGCCTGTGCTACATTCTGAGCTCTGACTCCAAAATGACAAGCAAAAGTAGGCATGGGAAAGGAGGTAAGAAGATGAGGAATGGGCAAAGAAGATTTGCATTTTTTTCATGGACTGTTCATTTTACTTTACTCAAGAAAAGGGCATGAATGCCAAAGGAATGTAAGCAGGAGAGGAAGCCCAGGAATCAGGAACATGAGGAAGACAACATTGATTGTAGCGCCATTGTGTTGCTAAGTATCTTTATTCACTGGTGGAAAGACTACAAGAGCCAGAGGCCCATGATGCTTGTTGCTAGGTAGTGTGTCCTGGACATGACAGGGAGAATGAACTCATGAAATCTCAATAGTTTGCATGCCTAAGTAAGATCAGCACAATGACATCACCAACTGGCGTGCCAGTGTGGATGAGGGAAATCCCACAGGATCCCACCCTAGCTGAAGAGCTACAAGGGATCAGTGGTTGCTGAGATGGGGAGAATTACTTTTCTCTAAGGACAAGTTTCTACATAAGATGTCCAATCCCAAGTTGTCAGCTTTGGATATATATATGAACAACACCAAATGGATTCAGTAGATTGTATATACATGTGTGCATATGTATACATATATGCATGTACATATAAAAATAATAAAGTTGAAGCCATTAATATAGGGGTAACATAGGAGGAGTTTGAAGAAGAGAGAGAGAGATGGGAGTGATGCTTATGTACAGAGTTCTCAAAAAAGTTATCTTTTTAAAAAGCACAATACAAACATCAGGAGGAAAATAGAGGTAAATAGATGTGGTTGGCCCATGAGCTCAGAGCCTCCCCGAAGTCACACTGTTATTTGTTTTGACTCAATAAGAAATGTTTCCTGGTAAATGGATGGAGCTAGAAAACATTATTTTGAGTGAGGTAACCCAGACACAGAAAGACATTATCACATGTACTCACCATAGGTGGTTTTGAAACATAAAGAAAAAAAATTCTAAAAACCACAATCCCAGAGAACTTAGACAACAATGAGGACACTAAGAGAGACTTACATAGATCTAATCTACATGGGAAGTAGAAAAAGACAAGATCTCCTGAGTAAACTGGGAATATGGGGACCTTAAGGGTTGAAGGGGGAAGGGGAGAGGCAGGGAGGGGAGCAGAGAAGAATGTAGAGCTCAATAAAAATCGATTAAAAACAAGATAAACTTTAAAAAAGATACACTCAAAAAATAAATAAAAATAAATGTTTTCTGGTAAATACCACAAATCTGATGGTCCCACAGGCACTCAAGTCGCAGACAGAACATTGTCATGAAGGTTCTGTGTTTGGAGATGATGCTGAACAGGCTGCCAGCAGGTTACTTTTGCATGTATAGCCACTGCAAAAACAGTAGCTCCAAAGGCACCATTGGCTTCTTTTTGTGTGCATCGATGTTTTCTAAAGCTTTATTTTTATTTTGTGAGTGACTGTTTGCTTGTATGCATATCTGTAAGCCATGTGCATGCTTGGTGTCTGCGAAGACCTGAGGACAGTGTCAGTGGAACTGGAGGTCCACGCTGGCTGTGAGCTGTCATGTGGGTGGTGAGAACTGAACCCTGGACCACTGGAAAGCAGTATGCTTTCTTAAATGCTGACAAGCTCTCCAGTCACGTGTTTTGTTATTTGTTTGTTTGTTACACATGTGTGCTTACTCTTGCTATTAAGATAATAAGTCCTTTGCTAAATTTTTTTAAAGCCATGACTGGTGAGAGATGGCTCAGCAGTTAAGAAGACTGACTGCCCTTATAGAGGACCCTAGTTTGGTTCCTAGAACTTACGTAGTGGCTCACAACCACCAAGTACCACAACCAAGCAACTTGTAGAAGAAAACACTTAATTGGGGCTTGCTTACAGTTTCAGAGTGTTAGTCCATAGTCATCATGACTCACTAGAAGCTGACAGGCATCACGCTGGAGCAGCAGATGAGAACCTTATGTCTTGATCAGCAAGTAGCAGGCAGAGAGAAAGAGAGAGACTGGGCTTGGTGTGGGTTTTTTAAACCTCAAAACCACCCCCCAGTAACTTACCTCCTCCTACAAGGGCACACCTCCTAATCGTTCCAAAAAGTTCATCAATTGGGGATTAAGCATGCAATATATGAGCCCATGGGACGGTTTCTTCTCAAGAAGGGACCTGATGACCTCTTCTAACCACTCCTGTGCCTGTTATCACAGACACATGCAGGCAAATTGTCCCTACACATAAAATAAAAATTTTAAAGCCAATATTCAACTCATGGCTTCATGCTGAATATGGTGTTGTCTGACTACTATACCATTAATAAACTTGTGTATGTTCTTTCTGTAAATTCCTAGGATGGACACTAAACAGACAAAAGCTTTAAGATATACATATACTCTCTTTCAGTTCCTTTTTATATAATTCTTTTAAATAATATCTTTATTCTTTGAAATTTTTATACATCTATAGTATATATTTGGGGCATGTAAATTTTTAAATATTATATTCATAAATAAGCAAGCTGATAAAAATAAAAGACGAAAACAATCATTAGTGATACAGACTAAACCACAACAAAGTTTCATTTTATTTGTTTGTTTGTTTGTTGTCTTTCTTACAGTTTTCAGGGCCAAACAATAAAAAATGGTGCAGGGACAAGAGAGTTTGCAATGCAAGCAAAAGAACCTGAGTTCAAATTCCAGAACCCAATATAAAACCAGGCATGACTGCATATACCTGTAACTCCAGCCCTGATTGGTAGAAAAAGGCAGATCCTACGAACTTGATGGCCTCTCAGCCTAGCCAAAATGGTGAGCTTCAGACTGACTGGAAGACCATATGTCAAGGGGGAAAAGCAGAGAGTGACAAAGCAGGCCACCAAAGCTCTTCTGGCCACCCATATAAGGGCGGGGAGCATCAAGCAGGAGATTGCTGACACTCCCTTTTTTCCTTGTGCTACTATAGCCATGTGCTTCTTTTCAGGTTAAATCTAACTTGCATCCCACATTTTAGTGGCTCTAAAATCAGGACACATTTTATGACTGATAATAGAACATCAGTTTTGTTTGTATGTTTTACTTATTGTTTTGAAATGAGTCTCATATGTAGCACAGAATAGTCTGGAACTCACTATGTAAACCAGGCTAGCCTCACAGTCATAGCAGGCCTGCCTCAGCTTCCCAACAGATGGCATTACAGTTTGTGAGCCAGATAGCAGCAGGACTCTTTATCTTTATCTCTCTCTTCTACCTTCTTCTTCTTCTTCTTCTTCTTCCTCTTCTTCTTCCTCCTCCTCCTCCTCCTCCTCCTCCTCTTCTTCTTCTTCTTCTTCCTCCTCCTCCTCTTCCTCTTCCTCCTCCTCCTCCTCCTCCTCCTCCTCCTCTTCTTCTTCTTCTTCTTCTTCTTCTTCTTCTTCTTCTTCTTCTTCTTCTTCTCTCTCTGTCCCTCTATCCACTCTTCTTCCCCCCCTCCCCTTCCCTGCTTACAAGAAGCAATAATTTCTTTTATTATCAATGATATCTCTGACCTTTTTTCAAAGAGAAAATACAAAATGAATTTTTTTCTTTGACAATCTATCAAGAGATGATTAGTTAGCAAAGGGACTTCCTTTGTGTGAGTCTAAGTTGAGAATGAGATACACAAAGCCCCGGGGTTTATCTGTGTTAAATTAATCACTTTAGAGAGAAGGAAATGAGAACACTTGAGTCACACCTTGCCTATTGGGATCTCTTCCTAGCAAACTTAGGAAATGTGATGAACCAGAGAAAATTTGAGAATGGTCAGCAGAATCTGACCTAGAAGAAATAAAACATGTCCTAATTCCTATGAATTATTAAACTTTGTCTCCAAAGTAACTGAGGTACAAAGTCAAAAGTAATTAACCTCTTTTCTCTGAGCCAGTCTTAAAAGTCCAGGCTTTCATAAGAGGCAAGTCCCCAGTCACTAAAGAACCCTCCAGGGAGAGGAAGCAGAGGGGCCATCTGCCTAGGAGAAGCAGAACAGAGAAGGCTATGAGAGTCTGAGTAGTGGCCAGAGACCAAGTCTGTCCTGTTCAGAGTCAATGCTCAGCTCTACCTTCACCTTCTGCCCTGCAGAAGATTTGAAGAGGAACTTAGCAGGTTCCAGTTAGCCTTTAGTGCACTCTATTATCAGCTACACCCAGCCACAGAAGAATCTGTGGTGCTAGCATCACAAATGCAAGGCCTTGTGGCAGCTGCACCAAGTCAGACACAGAGGTACTGTCTCTTTAAGAGCTGGAAATTATCAATTCCCTTAGCCCTGCCTGGAGACTTTGGGAGAGGTCCATTCAAAGGAAACTAGCCAGGTCCAGTCCAGACTTAAACACTGCATAAAGAACCTGCCTCAATTCTCCATCAATATCGTCAAGCAGCAGATGGAGTCTGAGCACTATATCAAGATTTCAGGCTTCTGACAGAAGTCTAAATTAAAGCAATTTGCCTAAAAACCACTATCTCCCTTAGATGTCATCTCAAAACAAGAGAGAAAAACCTGTATGTGGGCTTATGTGAGTCAGGGTTCTCTAGAGGAACAGAACATATAGAATGAGTATATATGGAATTTATTAAAACGGCTTACACAGCAATGACTGCCTATGACTGGAAGGTCTAAGAACCCAGTAGCTGTTCAGTCCATGAGGCTGGATTTCTCAGCTGGTCTTTGGTATACATCAGAATTCCAAAGGAGTAGGATCAATGCCAGTGAAGGAACAGGCTTGCTAGCTGAGCGAGAGGCTGCCAGCAGCTGTGGGCCAGATTAAAGGTGGATCTTCTTCCCACATCAAAGATCCAAATTAGAAATGGGGCTTCCTACTTCAAGTGATTTAATTAAGAGAAAAATCCCTCACAGTTGTGTCCAGACATTTGGATTTTAGCTAATTCCAGATATAATAGGTTGACAACAAAGAATATCCATCAAAGGAGTCGGTGGGAGTTCCCCTTCCTTTCCCAGTAGCTGTAAAATGAAGTCCACTTTTGACTTGGAAACATTGCTCTCTGTTAAGGCACCACACTAGCACATAGTAGGTACTTTCTACATATTTGTCGGACAAATAAAAGAAGAAATACATTTTTAGAAAAGCAGCTACTGTATCTTTTCAGGAGCTTAGTTCATTCCTTTACTAAGAAAACACCTTGGGAAAAGGTATAAGCATTGTCTCCTTTCTATGAGTTAGTCTATCTACACCTTTCAAACATCTGGCCAGGAGTTCTAGTGCATCTGAAGGTTGCTAAAAGGAAAGGAGGAATAATTGTCCCCTTAATGAGATAATGTGATTATGTGAATCCACAGTGGGGGGGGGGGCGCACAAAGATGGGGACCACCAAAGTCTAGTAAACCAGAAGTAAAGTTTATTCCAGGAAAAAGAAAAAAATAAAAAATTAAAAAACACCACTGGGCACCAAAGCTTGTCAGCTAGTTGAGACCACAGTCAGAGGTGGACCTGTAAGGCTGTGGCCAAAGACGGTCTTCAAACTCCCCCTTTATAGCAAGAAGCAACAAGCACTAGGTATGAACAGAGAAATTTTTACAATCTTGCGATGAAACATAGATACAAATTTCCCTTCTTTGCAATTTCTAGTAACAGGATTTTTAGTTAAACTAGTGTTTATATTTTAGGTTTTTGTTTCTCCCTGGCACTCCCCGATGGTGTTTACCGAAGCTCTGCCCTCCCCCTAATGCTGCCAGTTTCACATAGCAGGGACAATGCATAACCGAAAAGTCACAAACATCCCACCCTCTAAAGGTTAACTTAGCTCATATCTGTTGTTGATCATGGTGGCAGGAGTGTTATCTTAGGGCTAATTCTCAATTTGCAGAGGGATGCTTTGGTCTTGTAAACAGAGCAACCAGTTGTAAAATGCAATAACCCACTGCTGATAATTGATCCTTGAGCAGCTGAGAAAATAACCCATTGCTAATAGTTAATCCTTAAGTTGCTGAGAAAGCTGCTAAGAGCCTGTTCTCATTCTCCTAGGTTTACAACTTTATTTCTTTTTTTCTATATTCTTATTTCTGAAATCTACAGATGTCTGAACATGCTATGCCGGACACTCTGGGCTCTCTTCCCACTCATTCCAGCATGTGGTTGCTTGAGCTCCATGCAGATGCTCACACATTTGCACTCAAAGGCACGACTTATCTTTTCATCCCTTCCCCTCCTTCCAATTGCTACTGGAATGTTCAACTTGACTGTCTTATCATTTTGCTTTCAAACTCTAATAAAATTGCCCCTGTACTTCCTTTAGAGTCTGTTACTTAATTTTTTATTAATGAGACTAAGAATCCAAAAGGGGAAATTCTGGTTCCACCCCCCTCCAAAAAAAAACTTGACAGAAAGAGGAGATTGAACACAGATACAGAGGGCGACCATGTAAAGATACATGGGAAAGATGACGAGACTTCAGGTAACACCAACTCCAACTGTAGTGCTGGATGAACTTCCAGCCCCCTTGAGAATCTCAGTGACTGTCACGGAAGCCATCCTACCTGCAGTGCTTTGGTACAACAGCTGCCAAAAGTACAGCTTCTGTGGTTGATTCCACTATTTGTAGTCCTTAAATGATAAGGCTTTTGGTGACTTTGAGAAGGGGGCTGAGCAGATTACAGTACTGAAAGACAGGATGGTTGTGAGGGGACAGGACTCACTGGACTTCAGAGTCCCACCCTATACTCATGCTGCTGGTCCCTGGGAGAGATATTCTCCCTCTTTGTGAGTCCCCTCTTGTTCTGGTTTGATGTTTTAATTTTCAAACAATATATTTTGATCATATTTCTCCTCCCCTAACTCTTTCCAGATCCTTTCCACTTCCCAATTCACCCCATTTTCTGCCCCCCACCATTCTCTCTCTAAGACAAAAAGATATTCAAAAAAACAAAAACATCTCTTAAAAATTACGTTTTGTGTTGGTCAACTGCAGTGACACTCCGACTTTCCCTTTCCTAGCAGGTGACCATTGCAAATAGCTTCTTTACTAAAGGTGTGACTTAGCCTCCACTTCCTTTTCTCAGCCCTAGATTTTGTTTGGTTTGAACCAGTCCAGGTCTGGTGAGGGCTAGCATGGTCTTTGTGAGCTCCTGTGCACATCAGTTCTATCATATCTCAAGGATTCTTGCCTTGAGTCATCTACCACCTCTGGCTCTTAAAGTCTTTCTGCTTCCTCTTCAGCATAGATCCCCAAGTTTTGAGGGAAGGAGTGTGGGAAAACCTATATAAAGATGACTATAGCCAAAATTCTCTAGTGATTTCTTCATAAATAGCATTAATTTATGAAAAGGCAGAAGTACTTCTCTCAGCTCACCCAGCTTTCCCTTTCCTTCCTCTGGAGTTTCTACCCATGCCTCATCCTTATATGCTACAGCTTCTAGAGACTCCATTCAAGGAGGCCACCCTGTGTGCAGCGCTAAGCCCTCCTTCCCAGCCCCTGACAACTACCTATCCAGAGCTTGAGATAGTATTCTGAATTCAGAAATGAATCCCAACCTCAGGGTCTCACCAAAGATGTCTTCCTATCAAGGTAGCAATGCTCAGAGACATTTGTTCTCTGATTTTAAACTCAGGTCTCCAATGCCAATGGTTACATCCATTCCCCTGCTAAAGAAGAATGGCCTTTGACTCTGAGTCTAAAACAAACATTTCTCATTGTCCATTTGTGTCTGTTCTTCATCCTTTACCATTCCTTTGCCAGCAGGTTTCTACCTGTAGCTTCTGCCTGCTCTTTCCAAAGTCACCTCAATAAAACCTTCTCTGAACAGAGAAGGAAGGGTAGGCAGGGTGAGGCAGAAGAGGAACTGGATCCAGGGGGCTATTCTAGACTCTATCACGATAGGTTTGTGAAGTATCATTCCAATTCAGGAAAAAGTAGAACTCAAGAATGTGCCACTAATGCTCTCTCTGCCTTCAGTTTGTCTCCAGCTTGGAAATGGGCTCTCTACATAGTGAGTACTTTAGTCAAGGTTGACATAAAATTCCTGGTAGAGCCCAGCCCAACCTATCCTCTAAGCAATACCTTCCCTGACACAGATTCTCTGCCCACCAACTCTCAACATACACACCCAGTCCCACAGCTACTAACATGAGCCTAACTTGGACACTGTTATGGTTTCTGTCTCTTTAAGAGACAAGCCATACCCACTCCTTCCCCCATCTGCTGAGGCAGGCTGATCTTCAGCTTCTGGCCTGAGCGCACTCTCTTTTCCATCTTTCTCTCAGAGAGGCAGTTTCGCTTCTGCCTCTCTCCCCATTTCTCTGCTTCCCCCCTCCTGTTTCTCTCTCTCTCTCTCTCTCTCTCTCTCTACCTCCCCTTTCTCCTTCCCCCTCCATAACCCCCTGAATAAATATTCAACCTCACTCTGCATGTCATGTGTATCCATGTCTCTGTCTTCTCCCCGCCCGCCATGTGTCTCCCTGCCTGAGACCAGCCATTGCTTGGGGACCAGCAGCCATCTCTGCCTGGGATCCTGTGACAGGCTGCTTGCAGGGCCTGTTGTCTGCTGCCACATAGCCTGCTACCACCATTTGGGACCTACAGCATTTCAGCTGTCTACTGCCGCCAGGGATCTTGCAGCATTTTTTAAAAAAATATAAAAGATACAGCCATGGGATCTGCACAGCCCAGTCACACTCACTACCTTCTGAGTTCCAACAGCACAGCTCAGCCTTCTCCACATATGCATTCCACCCAGCACCTAGGGACTGCCCTATCCCTGGAGGGGTATAAAGAAAGGCGAATGCTAAGTGACAGAGAAAGCCGCCTTTCTCCTGATGATGACACACCTGATGTCAACATTCAACATCTATAAAACCATAGCTCTGAGTGAAACAGTGCTGGCTAGAAGGACACATGGACGATGGACAAAACTTATTTTCCAATATTCCCTTGGGTTTTAAAACTTGTCATAGGGAAAACTTGCTGGAGGGGAGGGGAGGCCCAAAATTGAGAGGCACACATACACCTCCTCTTGAAGGTTCCATCCTGACAGAACAAAGGGTTCTGGGTTTATGTCAACACCTAGAACGAAACTATATTGTCATCTTCCAGCAATCTAGTTACAGAGAGGAAACTGGTGAATGAGAGGCAACCCATGCTGGTTAAGATCACAGATTCTCACAGCAGCCGAGTCAGCACTCAGGAGGATCACTGCAAGGTCAAGGCCAGCCTGAGTTACCAAAGGCCCAGGACTTGAGCAGGTTCAGTAGTTAATAACTTAATTGTCTCATCTGAGGATGACTTTCAGAGGGCTTGGGTAAGGAGGTTAGATGAGTAAGTACCATAAATCACTGGGCTTGCATCTGACCTAAAACACCCTAGGTGTGGAGAAGGGCTGGGTGTCACCAGCACACACAGCTCAACTGCACAGAATAAAGGTAAGGAATGGCATCTGGAGGGGACTTTGGAGTAGGGTACGAGATCTGGGGCTCTGTGACTTTAAATAGTCACAGACTCCCTTCAGCAAGAGCTGAAGGATGCATTCACTTATGAAGCCTGTATCCTCTAAAGATATACAATCTCTAACCCAAAGTGTCCTGTTATTAAGCAGGAAAAGACTGTCTTCCAGGGTTGGTGTTATGGTAAAACGCTGTGGTGTGCAGTTCCCCAAGGGGCACAACGAGCCACTGCAGGAGACTTAGGGCAGCAGTGGGTGGGAGATCACAGCAGGCCATGAGGGCAGCTGGTCCATGAGGAGCTGCAGCTGGTGAGAGACAGAGACAGATGGGCATGCCACGCAGAGAAAGTGGGTATTTATTTAATGGGTTATGGAGGAGAAGGGAAAGAGGGAAGAGGAGAAGGGGAAGAGCAGAGAGCAGCACAGAGAGAGAAAGGGAGAGGAGAATAGCCAGAGCAGTGGGGTTACCTCTTCAGAAGAGTGATAGAAAGTAAAGGATCTCAGGCTGGAAGCAGAAGGAAGGTCCACTTGCCTTGGTGGATGGAGGGGAGGGAGTGGGTGGGGCTTGTCTCTTAAAGGGACAGGACAGACTATTACAGTAGGCCTCTTAGGAATTGCCAAAGCAGGACTTTACTGCTTGCCATGGGAAAGGAGAACAATGATGAAACCCAGGGGAGAACAGTAGGTAGAATGTGAGAATCAAAAGCTAGACTCCATCAGCCCTGGCAAGTCATTTAACCTCTCTATGCCTTAGTTTCCTCATTGGAGAACAGATATGCTATCATTGCCTATTTAAGCTTTGGTGAGACGAACAGCTAAACAGCATACCTAGGAAATGGCTTGGTCCACTGCAGGGATCCCCCAAGGGTCTTGAGTTCCCAGGGAACATCCTCTGTGATAGTACTGTTCTTGAGAAGCCCAAAGCCCTCCCAAATCTGCTCAGTTACAGCTCCGTTGCCTTCCTCCCCATGCTCCCATGGTGTCAGAGGTGTAAAAAAAGCGACCACTACAAAGAGGGAGTGATGTCATGGAAGGAAGTAATCATGAAGGGTGTGCCCCCCTCACTTTCACAGCTTCTTCCCCAGGGATCATCTTTCCCCACCAGCAACAGCAGCAGGCCTGCGCCAGACCACAGAGAATAAAATAAAATGCAACAAAATGGTCCATAATTAGAATGGCAATAAAAGCTGGGGGGCGGAGGAAAGCAGTGAACTCTAGCAATAGTGCTAACAAACGTTACTGGATAATACCACTGTGTTCTAAACCTGCCTGTGGGAGGTGTTGCTTACACTCATTTGCATATTAATTTGAAAGGAAAATGCTGGGTTCTTTCTGCCTGGATAAATCAATTCCAGTGGAAGTTCTTAAGCGGGAAGCTGCTAATTCTTCTTCCCCTTTCTTCCCAGCAGGAAGACACCCATTTGCTGCTAGGAAAATATTTTTTAAGAGCCACCGTGGTGTGAAAAAAACTAGGCCAGAAAACTACCAGCAAGTGCATACCTCACAGATGGCAGGAGCCATGCTATGAAGTGTAAGGAGCTGGGGGAACCAGATGGACCCCTAGCTTCTCAGAGCAAGAATGGTTGGAACACTCACTTTGAATCCTGGTATTTATTGATTAGTACTACCTGGTAATGGAGGAAGATCTGAAATCTAGGAGCAGACTCAGCCATGGGAGGCAATGCAGTCAGAGGTATGTATGCTACCCTGAAGATCTACAGTTCATAATCTGGAGCATGGATTTACAGGCTGTATGGAGAGAATACAGAATAGGAATGCGACCCGAGGGCAGTCAGTCAGGTTAAGAGACAAACCAAAGAATGTAGTAAAAGTGTACACTGGTACCTAGTCATATTTTTTGAGCATGTACTGTGCTTTGAATGCTGTCGGGTCTGAAGAACAGAGGAAACTGAGAAAAAGTGTTCTACTTCAAGAGCTCCATCTAATCACAGAGACAGGAGTGTAAATAAGGAGCCACCATTCCTCTGCTATGCTGCTTAATCCAGCTCCACCACCCACAAACCCCCACTCCAGGCTCCTATTTCTCTAGCTGCTAATGAGCTCTACTCCTCCTGTCCCCACCCCCATCCAGCTTTCATCATGGTGCAGCCCAGGAGAAAATCTTCACACCTGGGATTCCCACTTCCTCCTCTTCACCAGTCTTCACTGTTAATTTCAAAGCACGGTTTTCCTCCCCACGTCATTCTCAGATGCACATCACGGACTCACCGCTAATACAACCCATAATCTAGAGGGAAAAACTGAGGTTCAGCAAGATTCAGTGACTTCACTAAGACCACACAGCTAGCAGGTGATAGAATTGACTGTTGTTCAAGAGTTTATGCCTTCAGATCCCAGGAAGCCATTCTCCTGACTAGTTGGCATTGACCATAACTATTCCACGATGAGCTCCAGAAGGCCCTCTCTCAGGCAAGACTCCTGCAGACACACAAAGAATATTTGCTCCTCCCAGACATCAGAATCAAAGCCTATAAGCTTTGGTAGGGTGGAAGCTATCATGGTGGCTGATAGAATAAGTGGAGTGGGAAGTTCCACATGCAGAAAGGGTCAGGGGCTCTGTGACTTTATGTGAAGGTAGGCTCTTCTGAGTGGTGATTTGTACTGATGTGA